>NC_086263.1:14706154-14716154 GCF_021018805.1 Prinia subflava | reverse complement strand
AGAATAAATGAATTTTCACATAGAAGGCAGACCGATGTTCGGGCACATTTAAACACACTTAAATTCAACGCATATGGTTTATTATTTACACATCACAGTAATTAAAAAAACCCCACCATGTTCCTGATACTTTTTAAACGCTGGAATGCTTGAAGCCAAATTTCTTATTTTTTCCCCTGTCAATCTTATACATGAATGTCGATTTTTCTAGGGGGAAGCAGCAGATAAAACTGGAATTTGGGGAGTTGCTTTTATTTCCCCTACCCCAGATGCAATTAGAAGGCTGAATTCCGCCGATAATTAGAATCAAATGCTCCAAATAAATGCTGGAAGAGCAGGGCTGGCTCGCAAAGGGGCAATTTAAATTTAAAGGGGAGATTTTGGTGCTCATCCTCCCTTTTTCCCCGATCCAAAGGCTCACCCCGAGGTGCCGCATCCTCCTCCGGCCGGGACCTCCCGGGCGCTTCCCGGTGCTGCGGGAAGGCTGCGGGGAAAGAGGAGGGAGAGTCGGGGAGGGGACACGGAGGGGCTCGTGTCGCTTTTCCCCAGCAATTCCCCGTTTTCCTCCGTTACCCGCCCGCTGCAGGGAGCGGGGCCGAAGCGGCGCGCCCGGGGCTGCGGGAGCGCGGGGGCACCGGGGATCGGCGGCGGGGAAACGCGGGGAGCTTCACCCCGCCGGCCACGCACCCAAAAACCCCTCGGAAAGGGGAATTTAAATTACCGGCGGCGCCACCGCACCGCTCCGCCGCTCCGCGCCTCTTCCCCGCGGCATCCTTTAGGGAAAAAAGGCTCCCGCCGCTCCACCCCGCTCCCGCCGCCCGGCACCCCGCTGGAAAACCGGCTGCACACCGGGCGTGGAACACATCCCCGCCGTCCGGGGTCCCCGCCGGGCGGTTTGCAGCGGGGAAAAAACCACAGAGGAGCCGGAACAGGGATCGGGGAGAGCGGCGGGGGCATCCACCGGGCCCGGGCGGCAGCGGGACCCGCAGCGGGACCCTCGGCGGCGGGATCGGCAGCGGGATCGGCAGCGGGATTCTCGGCGGGATCGGCAGCGGAACCTCAGCGGGACCCCTTGGCGAGACCCTCAGCAGGACCCTCAGCGGGACCCCTGGGCCTGGCCCTCGGCGGGACCCTCGGCCGGACCCCGGGGCCGGTCCCGGCGGCGGCCCCGGCCGGCGGAGCGGGGCTCTGAGGCGGCGGGCGGGCGGCACGGCCCCGCCGGGCCGGAGCCACGCCCCTTATGCAAATTACCTCTCCCTCTCCGCCAATGGCGTGCGGCGGCGGGGGCGGGGCCGCTCGCCCTGCCCTTATAGTAACTTGTTGCCAGGGGCCCGTCCCGTTTCGCACTGGACGTGGAGCGCGGCGCGGGCAGCGCGGGGCCCCGGCGGCGGCGGGACCGGCTGCGCAGCGAGGAGCGGGGGCAGCGCCGATTTTGGGCTGAGTTTTGAGCGTTTCGTGTCTTTTCCCCCTCTAGAACTCACTTGTGTTTTTGCTCGTTTTCCGCGGCTCGGCGCCCGCGGAGGGTGCGCGGCCCCCCCACACCCCGCCCCGGGCGGGCACAGCGCCGCGGCCGGCCCGGCTCCGCCGCTCCGCCGATGCTCAACATGACCGAGGAGCACGACAAAGCGCTGGAGGCTCCGTGCAGCCCCGCGGGCACCACCAGCTCCATGTCGCACGTGGACTCGGACTCGGACTCGCCGCTCTCCCCGCCGGCTCCGAGGGGCTGGGCTGCGCCCCCGCGCCCGCCCCGCGCCCGCCCGGCGCCGCCGCGCTGGGGGCCAAGGTGGACGCGGCCGAGGTGGACGAGCGCTTCCCCGCCTGCATCCGCGACGCCGTCTCGCAGGTGCTCAAGGGCTACGACTGGAGCCTGGTGCCGATGCCCGTCCGCGGCAACGGATCGCTCAAAGCCAAGCCGCACGTCAAGCGGCCCATGAACGCCTTCATGGTGTGGGCGCAGGCCGCCCGCAGGAAGCTGGCGGACCAGTACCCGCATCTGCACAACGCCGAGCTCAGCAAGACCCTGGGCAAGCTCTGGCGGTGAGTCCCGACCCGCGCGGATCCCCCGCGGCTCCTCCGCTGCCTCCCCCTGCGCTGCTGCCCGCTTTTGTGTTTGTTAATCTCCGATTCTCGGAGCCGGCCGGAGGGAAGTGCCGGCCTCCCCTCCCCGAGCATCCCGGCGCGCTGCGAAGGACACGGCGGTCCCTGCTCCGAAAAATCCCCCCCGAGCAGGGCTCTGGGCAGCCTCGCTCCTGCGCGGGTGGATTTTCCCTGCTCCGTTTGATGAGATGCACAAGCCCTTCCCTTGCCTGCGGCTTCCCTTTTCCCCCACGCGATGAGACTTTTTTAATGACTTGTTTTATGGCTTTTCCTAATTTTTTTCTTTCTCTTGGCTCGCTCGGTGCTTAACAAGCTATAAACGCAACTAAACTCATTTTTAGCAGTTATTTTAACGAGCTCCCTAATTTCCCTGCTTATCTGCTCAGTGCTGCCCGGGGATGCAAACTTTTATTTGCTGGCAGCATCCGAGCCCGCTTTGCTTTCCAAGGCTCTTCCCGAGGCACGTTTTTCCGTGTGGTTTATCCCGTGGTGCCTGCCTGTACCTCATTCCCATCTTTCCTGCCTGCTCGGGCCAGCGATGCTCCCGCTGCGGCTTGAGCCTCTCCAGGAGTTTGCAGAGAGAGGTGTGGGCAGGGGGGAGTGAGTTTGGACAGCAGCAATCCCATCCCTGGTGCCTTGGTGGTTTCTTTGTAAGCACCAGACAAAGCTGGAATGTTTGTGGCGGTGAGGGGGTGGCATTTGCAGGGCAAACATGGGAATTATATTTTGTAATTGTGTTGGAGATGTAGAAGGGAGGTTTTGGTTTTACCCCTCTCTATAGTGGTGGGGTTTTTCAATGCTGCTATAGCTGCTATTTTAATCCATTTTTTTGCCTAGATTTCAACTCCTTTTTACCACAGCAAATTAATTTTGTAGTTAACTTGCTGAGTGCTCAGATCCGTGCATGGGAAAGCGGGCATGCGCGAGTCCAAAAACAAGAAGAAAACTTCTAAGGAAAAGAATCCTAATTCTGGAATATTTTTTTTTCCCCCTCTCTTCCTTATTAAAACAACCAACCCCCCCTCCCCAAACCCAGTTTATTGAGCGAGAACGAGAAGCGTCCCTCGTGGAGGAGGCCGAGCGGCTCAGGGTGCAGCACAAGAAGGATCACCCGGATTACAAATACCAGCCCCGCAGGAGGAAAAGCGTCAAGGGCCGGGCAGAGCGACTCGGACTCGGGGGCTGAGCTCAGCCACCACGCCGGCACCCAGCTCTACAAGGCCGACCACGGGGCTGGGGGGCATGGCCGACTCCCACCACCACGGCGACCACACAGGTAAATCATTCCCGCTGATCCCCGGGCTGGGATGGGATCCAGAGCCAAAGGGAGCAGCTGTTGTCCCGAGAGCTGGCTTGGGAGCACGGCCGTGGTTTTCCTTAGCGAGCGCTCTCAGAAGCTGCCTGTGCCGTAGGGAATCCCAAAGCACGGGGATCCCTGGATGGGGAGAAGGAGTGGTGGGCTGGTCAGGGTTAATAATGGTGCCTGGGGTGCAGGGTTCCAGGACCTTCCCTTCCCAGCACTGGGAACTGGCGCAGGAGAGATTCTGTGAATGTCCTGCAGCCTCAGACCCCACTGGGATCACGGCCCTGGGTGCCTCTGCCTCAGGCTGCCCGCAGGGAGAGGATGAGCTCCACCGTGGGGTTCACTCTGTGCACCCACCCCTGGGTCTGCTGCAGCTTGTGCTGGTCCCAGAGTGATCCCGGTGGGCACAGTGGGGCTCCCACCTCCATCCCATCTCCCATGTGGGTGGCTCATCCAGGGGGACGTGGTCACGGGGGGACATCGCCCACGTCCGGCACGGTGCCGCAGATTTAAACCCCCGATAGGAGCGGCCGCAGAGAGGTGAAACACATTTATTGAACGGTGAAGGGGTTGGGTGTTCCGTGGTCACTGCTGAAGCCTCGCTGTCCCCTTCCTCCCCAGGCCAGCCCCCACGGGCCCCCCACGCCGCCCACCCACCCCCAAAACCGACCTGCACCACGGCAGCGGCAAGCAGGAGCTGAAGCACCGAGGGCCGGCGCCTGGTGGAGAGCGGCCGCCAGAACATCGACTTCAGCAACGAGGACATCTCGGAGCTGAGCAGCGAGGTCATCAACAACATGGAGACCTTCGACGTGCACGAGTTCGACCAGTACCCTGCCCCTGAACGGCCACGCCGCGCTGCCGGCCGAGCACGGCGCCGCCGCCTCCTACGGCGCCTCCTACTCGCACTTCGGGCACGGCCGCCCAGGTGTGGACTCACAAGAGCCCGGCCTCGGCGTCGCCGGCGGCGGCCGAGCCGGGCCAGCAGCGGCCTCACATCAAAACGGAGCAGCTGAGCCCCAGCCACTACAGCGAGCAGCCCCACGGCTCCCCCGGCGCACTCCGACTCCTACGGCTCCTACGGCGGCCAGGCCTGCGCCACCTCGCCGCCCCGGCCGCCGCCGCCGCCTCCTCCTTCTCCAGCTCGCAGTGCGACTACACGGACCTGCAGAGCTCCAACTACTACAACCCCTACCCCGGCTACGCCTCCAGCCTCTACCAGTACCCCTATTTCCACTCGTCGCGCCGGCCCTACGCCACGCCGATCCTCAACGGGCTGTCCATCCCGCCGGCGCACAGCCCCACCGCCAACTGGGAGCAGCCCGTCTACACCACGCTCACCACCCGGCCCTAGGGGGACCCCGGAGCCTCCCGGGGCTCCCTGGAATTGTGCACTAATGAAGGAATGAGCAGGAAGGAGGGAGAGCATGGAGGGTTCCAAAGTGCCTCCTGAGCCGCTGTGGGAACTCTTGCTGGTCGCCACCGCCTTGCTCTCGGGACTTCCCCCCTGCCTCGGAAAGGACAGAGCTCTGGTTTTATTTTTGTTTTTATTTTTTCTTCCTTTGATTCGTAGGATTTGAGAAATTCACAAAAAATAAAAATTAAAAAAAAAAAAGACGCAAAAAAAGCAACCAAACAAAGGACTAAAAATCAAACAATTTTTAAAAAAAAACAACAACAAGAGGAAAAAACAAACAAACAAAAGGAAAAGGACCGGGCGATGCCTTTTGAGTAAATGAAGGACAAAACGTTTGGCTCCTCTGGAGGACTGAGCCGAACTCGCCTGGCCTGGAAGCTTGGCCAAGTGCAAACCGTGGAGCAGGGGGTGGGGACAGAGAGGGGGAGACAAAACAACAACAACAAAAACACCACAAAAGCTGTTTGAGACTTTCAGGGTCTATTGCAATGTGAGGAACGGACCAACCTTGTAGGGCAGGAACTCGCTGGGACCAACAGGGATGAGCCCCAAAATCCGGAGCAATCCCATGGGAAGAGTCTGATGGGACCAACAAATTCAGTGTCTGAAGTGTTTGTTGATTTATTTTTCTTTTTTTTTTTTTTCAGTCAGGAGTTCTTCTAAGCAAGGTTTGGCTGTAATTAACATTTGTTTTGGATTTGTTTTGTTTCTTTGGAAGCTTCAAATGTTATTGGTTGTTTTGGGTTTGTTTTTTTTTTTTTTTTAAATCTGTTTAAATATGTATTTATGTTCTGTATTATTTTGTCTTTTAATTAATGAAGTCATTTTGTGCAAAACGAAAAAAAAAAGTAGAATTTTTAAAAGATTTTAAAGATGGGGGAGGGAGCCTAAAAAATAGTGGAGATGATACAATAAACTGGTGTTATGAGTCTATAGATTTTCCTTGGTTTTTTTGGGTTTTTTCATTTTGGAACCGCTGCAGGAGCCGTGCTGAGAGAGGGACTGAAGGAATCCGCCTGGAAACTCCAGTGGGAATGTCAAATAACGAGGGGGGGGAATCACTAATTCAATTGGGAGGCTCAAAGGCTGTCTAAATAGAGCAGGTGATTTTCTGGCCACCCGTTTTGGGCTGTTAAAATCGGATTTCAGGAGTCTTCGAAGGCGTTCAGAACCAGGACTGCTTTAGAGGAGCTGTAATTCCATCAGAAACCATCGACTTCTGCTTTAATTTCGGCTTCTAGGGACCAGATATCATCCATCAAGCTGTGAAACTAAAACCTCCTCCACTAAAAAAATGGGTTTAGGGTACTTAGTTTTTAGACTAATATTTCATTGATATATTTCTACTTCTTCCATTGTATGCTGAGCATATAAATAACCGTCTATTTTATGGGAACTCGTGCCTTTAAAAGCCTTTGTAAATCTAAACCCGCCTTTCAGAGGTTATTCATCTTTTTACCTTTTCTACGTTTCCTACTCTTTTTTCTAAAAAATATTTTTTTGCATATTTCCTTTCGGGGTGGGGAGGGAGGGGGCACGCCGGGGCTGGGGGGAAAAGACAAGAAAAGCTCATTTTTATGCAATCTATTTTTCTGTATAAAGTTTGAAAGACTTTTGGTTGTTACTGATCTGTTCTCTTCTCTCGCTTCTGACTAAGCAATGCTAACTTTTGTACAGATCCATTTGATAAAATTAAAAAGTGCTTTTTATCAAGGACGTGTTCTGTTTTCTTTCTGCTTGAGCTTATTTTCTGTGCTGGGACAAAAAAAACCTGGGAAAACAGCTTGGAAGGCGATGGAATCTTCAGAATAAAATATTTTCATCAAGGATTTATTTTCCTTTTGGTCTGGATTTTTTTTTTTCCCTTGCTCTTTGTGTCTCACTCTGAGATTTTTTTGAAATGAGGATAAATTAATTGATTTTTCCTTTAAGAAGGTGCATTTCCATGCCCACAATCCCAAGGATTTCATAGCATTTCAGACTGCTCACATGGGGCTGTGTTTGCAGGGTCAGCCCGCGTGGTTTCAGCCCCAGCTGATTTTCCTTCTGTAGGAAATTTACAGGAGAAATTCCCTTTTCTGCTTGGTGATCCTGGTAAATCAACCCCTCTGAATTACCAGAGCAACCAAATTATATGTTGCATGTCAGGCTCGGTTTATTTCTTTTTTCAACACCGTCATTAAAGTTGTTACATTTGTAACTTTTATTTTGCTTTCTTACAGAGAACATTTAGCTCACTGTCCGCCTTTTGTGTGTTCAGGGAGCGAAGGGCTCTCAACCTGGGAGGAAAAAAAAATTAAAAAATTGAGATTTAGGAATTCCAGCCCTCCCTGCTTGAGAGAAGAGGCTGGAGCACGAGGGGGAATCAATGTGATGACAATTAATGAAGCTGCAGCCCATTAAGGAGGGCTGGGGAGCAGAACCCCCGCGGAATTTGCTGCCGGCAGCCTCTGCCAAGAGGCGCTGGAAGGCGACACCATTTTCTCCGTGCTCCTTCCCCGCGCTCCCCTGGCACGAGGATTTGAATCCAGCCCGAGCCAAAGGGCAGCCGTAATTCCCTTCCCTTCCCCTTCCCTTCCCTTCATCATTCCCTTCCCCTTCCCTTCCCCTTCCCTTCCCTTCCCCTTCCCTTCCCTTCCCTTCCCTTCCCTTCCCTTCCCTTCCTTCCCTTCCCTTCCCTTCCCTTCCCTTCCCTTCCCTTCCCTTCCCTTCCCTTCCTTTCCCTTCATCATTCCCTTCCCCTTCCCCTTCCCCTTCCCTCTTCCCCTTCCCCTTCCCCTTCCCTTCCCCCTTCCCCTTCCCCTTCCCCTTTCCCCTTCCCCTTCCCTCCCTCCCGTGACACCGCTGGTTTCACCAGAATCCTGAGTTATGCCCAAAAATGGGTTCAGAATTTTGGCTCTGCCCTCTCTGCCCGTCGAGGTTGGGGTTTGTCTCCAGACCTGCACATTTTGAAGGGGAAATGAGATGAAAGGTGAGGTGGGGATATCTTTGGGAATGATCTTTGCCTTCTTCTGCGTGTTTGATGGTGCAGCTTGGGGTGGCTTTCACTGGTGGCTGATAAAATTAAAATAGGCGTGATAAAAATGGTGACATTATAAAAATAATGACATTAAAATTGAAAATCACCCCAAAATATTGAAGGCTGCACTGAAACATCCCCTGGTTCCTGGGAGAGCACGGGGAGGGCGCTCTGTGCATCCGGCAGGATGGATCCCAGCCTCTTCCCGAGCCCTTTCCCTTCTCCAGGGACGTGGGGGACACCCAGGAGCTGCAGGATCCCAAGGATTGCACATCCCAGCCAGGCAGGTTTTCAATCCACTTGCTGTGCCCACGGTTGGTTTTATTTCCCATCAGCTTTGCAAAAATAAATTGCATTTTTTACTGGTATTTACAGAAATAAAGTAATTAAATTGTCTATTGTAACACAGATCTGTAATGTATTTTACCACAGAATTGGGGTTGGGAGGGATCCACAAAGGTCATAGAAGTCCAATCCTGATTTTATATTATATATTTAATATTCTGTATTTTAGATCCATTCCAATCCATAGGTTCAAGAGGGCCACAGGAGCTTTGGAATCATCAAACCCTGGACTGCTTTGGGGTTGGGAAAGGACCTAAAAGCTCATCCTGGTCCCATCCCCGGCAGGGACAACTTCCACTGTCCAGGCTGCTCCATCCAGCCTGGCCCTGGACACTTCCAGGGAGCAATTCCAGGGAGCAGCTCCTGGGATTCTGTGGGCTGTGGACACTCACTGCAGGTAAAACTCAGAGGTGTTGCAGAATGGAAGTTCAGGAAGGTGCCGGGCAGGTAAAATGCAGCATCCTAAATCTCAGGATATAGGGGGAGCTGGACATTCCCAAGATCTCCAGAATTTCCTTCCCTCCTCAATTCTTGAGGAATCTCCCATTTCATTTCTCTGAGAGGAAAACAACAGCTCAGCTTTTACCCAAAAAAAGAGCATTTTGATCAGTGATCCCTGCTGCTCCCACAGCATCCCCACACCTCGTCCTCCCCATGGCCTGTGCCGGGCTGTGGGAGGAGAAGGATTTTCCCGGAGTTTTGCAGGCCTGAATGGAGCTTTGTGTGTCCCGTGCTCGGTGCCTGGCGTGGCGCTGGAATTCTCCGCACACTCGATGAGATCAGGTGGAACCAGGGCTGCCTTTTGACCCCCGGCTGCCAACAGAAAGGCTGCTTTGAGATAATTGCAGGGATCCACGGGTGAGAAAAGTCCTCTTTATTTTATTTTTGAGCGGGGAATAAAGAGTGTTGCTGTTTAGCAAGAAAGAGGAAATTAATTTTATAGACCATATCCAAATTCTTTCTGCAGGCTGGAAAAAAAAAAAGGATCCCTCCCCATCCTCCTTGTTTTAATTTTTCCTGGAGTGACATCAACTCATGTTTCACTTTTATTTTTTGGGAGGTTTGCGGCAAAGCAATGATATACAAAGGGCATTTTTATGATGGCCTTGAGCTTTAATAAACTTCCATGTGGGGATGTCCCTGCCTCTGATCGACCTCTTCCCCTCTGCCACCTTTATATCCCCATTGCCAGGGCTGGGTGCTCTCCGTGGCCTGGGATTTGGGGGGAAAAAAGAAATAAACTAAAATAAAATGAAATTTTAAAAAATTAAATTAAATTAAAAATAAAATAAAATAAAATAAAATAAAATAAATATAAAATAAAATAAAATAAAATAAAATAAAATAAAATAAAATAAAATAAAATAAAATAAAATAAAATAAAATAAAATAAAATAAATATATGCCTGGAGATGTGATGTCATTTGGAATACAGGAGTATTCCAGGAGGGCAGGAAAAGCCTTTTCCAGCTGATCCTGGGAGGGCAGAGCTTTGCTGCAAGAGAGGATTTTGGGAGCAGGAGCTGCACCATGCGAGACCCATGGGAGGCTTGGTGGCCATGGGAAGGTTCTGGTGGCCAAGGGAAGGTTTTGGTGGCCCAGGGGAAGGTTTTGGTGGCCACCTGAGGAGGTGGCCCTGCAGTGACCCCAGTGTGGCACAGCCCCGTCCCCACGGAGCCGGGATGAGCTTTTCTTTGGGAATCTTTGAAGGAAACCCCCCCATTGCCTGATTTGCAGCCTTCAGCATGAGTTTGGGTTTAGGGCCCTGATGCCAAATTCCTAAAAATGAATCAACCAAGAGCTCCAAGCTCCCCTTTTT
>NC_086263.1:14619643-14705954 GCF_021018805.1 Prinia subflava | reverse complement strand
AAATCCAGGATTTTCTCATCCTTTCCCTCTCAGCTCCCCCAGTAGGAGCAGCCACGAGGTGCCCTCCATGCCCAGCTGGGGATTTCTCAGTTCCTCCCTCAGCCCACGGGGCTGGGACAACGCAGGGGTAATTAATTTTGACTTACAGAAGCTGGATTAAATTGGATCGAGAGGGGCGAAAATAGGATTAGGAATGGAGTTTAGCCAAGAGCAAACAGAATTAAAACTCTCAGCGCAGCTGAGGGCAGTGCTGGGATCACAGGAGACAGCCTGGCACATTTTTGAGGGGTCATGGCAGAGACTGGAACCCTGTACCCGACTGGACGGGGGAGAATTCCAAAATACAGCATTTATTTAATTGTTCTTGTTGGATTTCTTGTTGTTTCCAAGGATTAATTTGAAGAACAATCGTGCAGAACAAGCAGGACTCTCCCTAAACCCGGCCCACATAAAAGTGTGCGGGGCTTTCAACACATGCCCCGAAATCTAATTAGTCTGGGATTATGCCTGTCACAAATCATCAGAGCTGGAGGGATCCAGCAGGAAAACCAACTCCTCTCCCTGAAATCCTCCTGGCAGAGCCTGGAGACAAACCAGGCTCGGAATTTCCGTCTCCAGGTCCTCCGTGGTGAGAATTCCTGGGACTCCACTGAGTGCCCATCCACTGCCAGGGTTGGAAATCCTTGGATTTGGCTCTGGCTGAGGCGGGGCTGCTGCAGGGAATGAGGAGCTGCCTCTGCCCGGCTTCACTCTGGGGATGGGTTTGGCCTCCCTGGGAGCTGCTCCTCTCCCTGGGCTCCTCTCCCATCCCTCCCCTCGATCCCAGTGGGAATCCCGAGCTCTAAACTGGACCAGGTCCTGCTCTTCCCTTGCCTCAGTTAGTCCCAGTCTAACCCAAGGGTGCCCAGACCTGGATTTGCTGAGGAATTTCCCTGAAACAGGAATGTCCCACCTTTGGAGGAGGCTTTTCAACTTCCCCTGCCAACTGCTGAGCACGGAGCTTTGCATCCCTCCCTCCCTTCCCTCTATCCCTGAACTTATGCCTCTATCCCTGAACTTTATCCCTCTCTCCCTGGATTTTTCTCCCTCTCTCCCTCTTTTTTTTTATCCCTCTCTCCCCGGATTTACATCCCTCTTTCCCTTCCTTTACATCCCTCCCTCTCTGGACTTTTATCCTTCCCTCCCTGCCTCCATATCCCTCTCTCCTGCCTTTATTCCCACTCTATCCCTGGAATGTCACGGCCTGAGGGTTCTCGGCGTACCCAGCGAGCTCTGAATTCCCTTTCCATGTGGGAATCCCGCTCCCACAGCTCCTGCACAGAACTCGGATTTCTGTGTTTTTCCTGGCGTTTCCCTCGTTCTGGGGGAGATGCTCCACAAATGCTTTTCCTTTGGTCCGACCTGGCACAGAACATTCCCAGGAAAACCTCCGGGCTCCCGGGAGGAGGGGATGATGTCCCGGGTCCTCGGGGAGGGTGGCACAGCCACCCCGGGGCTGTCCTTGCCCCCCTTCCCCACGGGAACAGCGATAAAAGCAGGGAAAACCCAGGGAACAAAGGCACGGCGGAGGGAAAAGGGCTTGGAAAACCGAACAGGATTGAAAAACCCCTCGGAAAAGCAGCTCCTTAAAGCTGAGATGGGCTCCAAGCTCCTTCAGTGCCAGCAGCTCTCGTTCCCCTCGCTCCCGGAGAATCCTGCAGGTGTCCCTCCCATCCCTGCCCGGGAGGATCAAAGCTCAGGCTCTGGCAGGCTCAGCCTGGATTTGGTCCTGCTCTGACCCACCTGGGCAGCCCGGGGGGGGGCTCTGGGGACAATTCCAGGGGGACAGCGTGGGGTCAGCGATGGATCCCAGCTCCCCAAACCCCACCAGGGCTGGCAGCTGGCTCGGCTCTCCTTCCCCGGCTGCTCCCTGGATTCTGCCAGGCAGGAATTCTGCCAGGGCTGGAGGCTGCGGCCTAAAAAATTGCCTAAAACTGCCCTAAACTGTCCTAAAATTCCCCAAGAGCAGCGTGGGGAGGGGGCTCGGTGTCACCAGTCACCCACCCTGGCGGGCTCCACGCTCCACATCCGCAGCAGGGATGTCCAGAGTTTTCTTGAATGGACCAAATTCCAGAATTTTGTTGGATGGACCAAATTCCCCACCAATGCTCAAAAAGGAATCTTCAGCCCTGGAATTAAACCCTGGCCTCGCTCGAGCGTGGCAGTGCAGCCTTCCCAAATCCAGGGGTTTTCCTCCATATTCTGGAGCAAACCGTGCCAAGGACACCAGGCTCATCCTCTTTTCCCAGGATTTGGGGAGGAAACAGCCCAGGACTCATCCCTCCTTTAGCTGCAAGGGAAGGGGAGGGGGTTAATTTGGTTAATTTGATTTTTTTTCTCTCTTTTTTAATATATTTTTTAAAGTTTTGTCTGGTGGCTCCAAGGCAGCTCAGATCCCTGTCACTTCTCCTTCCTCTTCCCAGCAGCTCTGCCTCCCCCCTCTCGTCGGAAGGTAACAGTATCCCTGCTCAGACATGCATTCCTTTCTAATAAGGTATTGTGCCTCTATTTGTGCCTCTTAGGTGCAGTCCCAGGCAGCTGCTGCTCCGCAGGGCCCTGGTGAGGAGCAGAAAATCCAATCCAGCCTGGAATGTGCGGGAGCAGGGGGACATCTGTGCCCAGCCAGGGCTGCCCTCCCAGCCCTGCCCCAGGGAGATCTTCCCGGCTGGAATGATGCGCTGGGAGGGCTGAGCTGGAACAGAGACTGGGCAGGGCTGGAGAATAAAGCAGGGATTTATTGAAAGGTCTTTGGGATACACCTTGGGCAGGACAAGAGCCTGGCCAGGGCTGCACCCAAGGTGGACCCAAAATGGGCACAAAATGGTCACAAAATGGACCCAAAATGGACCCAAAATGGTCACAGAATGGTCATAAAATGGACCCCAAATGGACACAAAGTAGACCCAAAATGGTCCCAAAATGGACCCAAATTGGTCCCACCCTGAATCCACTCCCAATTTCCTGTCGCGCTCTCGTTGCCATCTCCATGAATTCGGTAGCCCAGAGTGACCTCGGCTCCTCCAAGGCTTCTGTTCCACCCCAAACATCTTTTTTTTTTTATTATTTGGAGCCTTTCCCCTCCCGCATCCCGAGGTTTTTTGGGGGATCCAGGGGGGCACCTGCACCCCGGGCAGGGTCAGGCCGTGGGAGGGGCACCCGGAGAACTCATCAAGGAGCTAATTAATGACCCTGCTGGGGTGAGGGAGCCCAGGGCAGGGCGAGCAGGGCTCTGCCATCAACCCTCCCTCCCTGATTAGCTCTGGCTAATGAGGCTGAACTCTGAACCCTCCGGAAAGGGGGGATCCCTCCCTCCGGGGTGATCCGGGGGATCTCCCGGGTTATCTCCCTGCCCGGAGCCCTTCCCTGCCTCTCCTCGCCGGGATAACGCAGCCCGGATGGAGGAGCTGATTAATTGGCCACTTCCAAAGCCCGGGCTGATTAATTGGCCGCTTCCAAAGCCCCGGGCTGATTAATTGGCCGCTTCCAAAGCCGCTCCAGCCTCCGCCAGGAACCGGCAGATAGCCCCCATTAACCCTTTCAGCACCCGGCACTCCCCGGAAGGGGCTGGAGGTGTTCCAGAAGGAGGAATAAATCCGATAAATCCAAGTTTGGGCGTGAGCTGCCCCAGGGATGCTCAATCCTCGAATCTCTGCGTCCTCCCTCTGATGCTGCTGCAGCTCCTGGCGAGTGCCCAGACCCAGCTCTGGGCTACCAATTCCTGGGGTGGCAACCAGAGGGGGACGGGAAATTGGGATGGAGTTAAGGAGGTGCTCAGTTTTGCCACCCTGGTACTGGCACGGATGATCCCCCAAAAAACCCTTTAGTACTTGGTCCTTCCAAATCCCTGCGGAGTTTTCTTAAATCCTGATTTTCAGGAGCATTTCTGATTTTTAAGGATTTGTTTGTTTGTTTGGGGTTGTTTTGGGGTTTTTGTTTGTTTGTTTCCAAAGGGATTCATTTGCAATCAGCTCAGACTGCTGGGTTTGTGTGATGATAAATAAAATGCAGCTCAGCCATGAGCCTGATCTTATTTTTCCATGAACTGGGATTGTCCTCAGTGCCCATCAGCTGATTTAGACATTCCCAGGGACAGGAATTCTTGGGAACAACCAATGCCTGCCTTTTCCCCTTGGGACTGCGAGCTGCAGGAACCAGCAGGGAATGATTTTGGTGTGTTGAGCATTCTCGAAGACCTAAAACCGAGGAGTTTTTCCCCCCAAAATCTGCTGTAGCTCACGCAGAGCTCCCGAGCTGGGTGTGGAAAGGAATGTCCTGTGCTCCGTGTGGAGCCGGACGGGAGCGTCATCCCGGCCCTGCTGGGATGGGGAGAACATCCCAAAGGGTTTTCCTGCTGTTTCGTGTAGGAATATTCTCCAGGAAGGCTGAAAAAGCAGCTCAGGGTGGGAATCAAAGGGGAGATGTCTCTGTCCCAGAAAACATCCCAGGGATTGGAGCCAAGGCCTTGCTTCCCCAAAATCGGTGAATGACGGAATTGTGGGGCGAGGGAAAGGTGGAACTCCCAGGAATTCCCGTCCTGAGGGGAGCACAAAGAGAGAGTCTGTGGGGAAGGGGAAGGAGAGGCTGAGCACCAGCATAAAGCACATTTGGATGGAACGTCCTCCTGTCAGTGCGGGCTCAGGCTCCGAGCGCCAGGGGAGGGCTCTGGAGCCCGTCCAAGGCCAACAACTCCCATCAGGGCGAGTTCCCCTTTCTGTCCCCTCGGGGTTCCTGACGTGGACTTTGTGGCTCAGACCACATGGGGATATTTTCCTTACTGAGGAATCCAATTAAATCCGGAGCCACAGTGCACCTTCCCTATGAAAATGGCATTTTATTCGGGGGGGAAAGGGAAGGAGGGCGCCCAGCCCTTCCAGGTGTTTTGACAAGCTCAGTGGACGTTGCTAATTCGTTATCCAACCATAAAAGCGATTTGGGGAGAACAATGGTGACATTTCAGCACGAGTTTTCCAGCAAAACGCTGACATTCCGAGGGGGAAGTGCCTTATCTTTCAAAAGCTGGATTGTTCAGGTGCAGTGGCAGCAGTGCCAGCACGGGGCTCAGTGTTTACATCGGATTTACCCCGGTGGTGGACGGACAAAACTTTGGGATTTGGCCTTGCTGTGGCAGGGCAGGTATGGGGACAGGCAGGGAGAGGTGGCCCACCTGGATCCCACGGATTTAGGGAATTTCCCCAAGCTCTGACCCTATTTAATCTTCTAATTAATCTGGATAACCTAATCATGCATACATTTGATAAATTAGGAGGGGACTTTCCTGCTGGAGGAACTGGGTCAGAACTCCAAGGCCGAGTGACCCCAAAATGGGATTATTGAGAGACAAACGTGAGGCATAACCCAGGAAAACTCCGTGGGCACTTTGGGGAGGATGAAAACAAACCAGGCAGGCAGGGGGCTCTCAGCAAACAGCCCGAAATTATCACAGCCAAGCTCACGTTGGGTGAGAACCAAGAGCTGCTGGAGGAGAGGAGGGATGGGGGAAAAGGGAATTGGAAAAGCAGATGAGAGCAATCCTCAAAGCAAGAAAAGAGAGGGAAGGCTCAGCTCTGGAGGGGAGAAGGGAGGGCTTGGGTTTCAGGGAAGAGGATCTGGATGAGTTTTGCTGAGAGCTGCTGAGGGGAGCAGAGGGAAGGATGGTCCCGGCTCGCCCGGGGAAGTTTCCCTGCTCAAAGAGCAGAAGGGAAGGGACAGAAGGGACCCCCGGTGATGCTGTGGCAGCACCGCAGCCCTTCCAGGGGCAGGGAGCTGGTAATCCACAAATAATGGAATTGTGGGGCGAGGAAAGGGAGGGATTCCCAGGAATCTTCATCCTGAGGGGGGCACAAGGAGCAGGACCCACACGGGTGGGGAAGGAGCAGTGCCCTCAGCTGCTCCAGGGGCACGGAGAGGCGGGAGAGCCTCCAGGGCTCCCCTGGGGACAGCGACAGTTTCCTGCTGCGGGCAGGTATTTGTTAATCCCCTGCTGCCTCTGCTTGTGTTACCCGCTGAAAAGGGATCCCTGGAAGGAGGCAGAGCCCCGGGAGCGGAGCAGGGATAACATTTCACTGTGCTGGTGCGTTAATCTCAATCCTCTTCTCCCAAATCCTCTTAAACTCGGAGGTTTGGTGGGTTTTTTCCCCAGCCACCTGCGTTTGGATCAAACATTATCTTCACTCGCTGAGCTCCTGATGAGCCCGCTAAAATATTTATGGGCTAAACGCTGATAATTTCATCTAGAACTGCCCGGTCTGTGCTCTGTGCCTTGCCCACCTTTTGTCTCCGTGGGCATTGTCACTTTGCTGGTCCTTTCTGGGGGCTGGGGCCGAGCAATCGAGGCTGTCATCGTGCAGAGCTGGCTCTCGGGGCAGAAATCTCCCCGCTGCTCCCTTTTCATTTCCTGGCTCGGCAGCAGGGGAAGAGATTATGTGATCTGATAGGTAAAATTATCCCGTCCGAGGTGAATGTCCTCATAAAAGGCTTTTGCAGGCCTGGTTGTGTGATATCCCTGAGAAGGGGACGCTCGTTGGGAGCCTTTTATTGCAGGGAATTCTCAGTCCCTGCGGAGAGCCAGGGGGACAAAAGGTGATCGGAGCTGTAGGACACGCACACACACACACAGGGGTCAGGGATGCAGAAATGTTCCTTTTCCCTGACTGGAAGGAGAGGAAAAATCCCAATAAAACCCCCCAATGTTGGATTTTGGCTCGAAGCAGAGCGGTGTTTTCCCACCTGGGTAAAATTTGGGGTGATGAGATGAAGGCTGTGTGAAAAAGAGAAAATGATCTTTAAAAACCTTCATTGGTGGCTTTGGGGAAACGGGATTGGGGGTCAATAAATCAGAAAAAAAATGGGATTCTTCCAGGGAGATCTTCTCCCAGACCTCTGCCCAGTGCTGCCACTGGTTGGGAGGTTTTGAAAGGAATTTTTCAGGAGGTTTTGAAGGGAATTTTTAAAAAGTGAAAAAAAAAAAATCAACCAAATGTCTTCAGATCTACTTGGAATTACACAAAATCACGAGGATGAGGAAGGTTCCCATTGGGAATTCTCCTCTCTCTGCCCAGGGGCTGGTGGGACACGATGCCAAAGCTTTTCCCAGCTCCTGGCTGAGCTTTTCCTGGGAGATCTCAGCCCAGGAGGCTTCACCAAGAGGAAGAAAAAATGAGGATGTGTCCCTCAATTAACCCGGGGGATTTTGAAGAAGGAGGAGCAGCAGGTCCCTGTTTGCTCTCCAAACCCAGCAGCCAAACTGGGATTCGTTCCTGCTTCTTGGGAAGGCTGGAGGGGAGCACGCTGCACTTCCCAAAAGTGTGGTTTCAATTAAAAGAAGCAAAAGCTCCGAAACTCGCAGTGGGTTAAACATTCCAGTAAAAAGCATTTACGCTGCTCTTCCCTTGCAAAGGGTTCCGTGGGTGATCGCAGGCAGGTGGTTCCTGTTGCTATTAAAAATGAGTAATTCCCGCTCCCCCAGGATTCCTTCAGAGACAATCTGCGAGTCCAGCGTGCCTTTTAAACCATTAAATGTTTCCCCTCCTCATCCCACTGCTCTCCTTCCCGGTGTTCCGAGGGAGCTCTGGGCCGGCGGGTCAGGATCGCCGCGCTCAGCGAGGGGAGAGCCTCAAACGGGGAGATTCCTTCAGGGAAACCCACCCGGAGCTCCTGGCGGAGGGGGAGTGGGAATGGTCAGCTCTGGCCAGTTTTGTCCCTGATTTCCTGGTTTCTCCATGGGGTGACATCTCCAGCAGGAGAGGTGGGCAGGGACCTGGTGCCACTCCCACCTTCCAGCCTTGTCCCAGCCATCCCAAGGAGCTGCGTTTGCTGACCCTTCCCAAACGGGAATTCCCAAGGCCTGGCTGTGCCCGGGCTGTCCCTGGGCTGCAGAATTCCCAGTTCCATGCCGTGGCTGTCTGACTTGCAGGAGATGAGCAGGAATGGTCAATTCTGGCCATTTTTTTCCCGATTTCCCAGTCTCCACCCTGATGACATCTCCAGCAGGAGGGATGGGAAGGGACAGCCTCGGCCCCACCTTGGGCCACTCCCAACTTCCAATCCTTGCCCCTGCCATTCCAGGGTGGGTCCCTGCTGCGTTTGCCGACCCCTCCCAACCAATCCCCCCTTCCCAGCTGGGGATTCCCAATGCCTGGATGTGCCCAGGGATCCCAAATTCCAGGGTCCCTGCCCATCCCGGGGCGGCTGTGTGAGGACAGGGAGCATCCCTCAGCTTTCCTGCCGCTCCAGGAACACCTGAGGTGCCTGGAGGGAATCGTGGCTCTCCCAAGTGAAGAGATTCCCATTCCCAGCCCCTCCCTGGTGCACAAAGGAGACAAAACCTGGGAATATTGGAGCAGAAAAGGCTGCAGGGCTGCAGTTTCACCGATCCCCCGGGGAATGAAAGAACAGCACAGGCCCAGATCTGTGACTGCACTTCGGGATGTTTCATCCTGCCCAGTCAGCAGCTCTTGAACAGATTCCAGGAAAGCTTTTAAGCCCGATAAAGCCGGGCCTTTTGCATTTCCAAGTGATACTTTAGCTCCCAATGACATGCTCCACTTGTCATTCGGCTTTAAAGGGAGGTAATTAAAATCTTCCTCCGAGTACGGTTACGCCGGGGAGAGAACCCAACGTAAACTGAAATAAAAAGGGAGAGACAAGCCCACAAAAATGCAATTTAGCGGCTGAAAAACGGCAAAGAGGGCAAAGATAAAAGTATCAAATGCACAATTGCTGTTTGCCCAAGGAGGGCTGGGTGATCTGGGAGGTGCAGAGACTTCCCCAGCAGAAACAGGGCCAAGGCCAGGGAATTTCCAGCACATCTTATTTGCAGATTTTAGGGCCACTGGAAGCCACAAGACAGGCTTGGAAAAGGAGATTGGAATCCTGGCAGCCCCTGCTCTGCGAGGTGGGAAGTGGAGGTGAAAGAGAAATCCTCCCCCAGGCTGGGAGAGCTCAAGAAAAGCTTCCCAAGAGAAGTTTTGAGGGAAAATGGATCAGATTTGGCTCAAAGTTATCAGCTCTGCTGGGCTGGGGAAGGGGAAGGTGGAGCTGCTTCCCAGAGGACTGGGATGAATCCATGCAGGATTCCTGAAGGAGGGAGGGTGCACAGCTCCGAGGGGATCCTGTAGGGCAGGGCAGAGGGAAGGGCAGAATTCCATGGGGATGGCAGGAGCAGGGAGAGCAGCTCCCGGGGGATTCAGAGCAGGATTCAGCACATTCCACCCCAAAACGGCCACGGCAGGAAAACCTTCCCTCCTCCTTCCAAAAGCCTCGGGCTGTGTGTCCTGGAGGAGGAGGAGGAGGAGGAGGAGGAGGAGGAGGAGGGTGGCTGAGGTGCATCATTCCCAAAGAACCTTCACTCCCAGGCAGCTGGGCCAGCTCAGGGGGGTTCCAGCCTAAAAGCAGGGAAAGGAGATTTTCTCCTGGGATAACACCGAGCCTGAATCATTCCACAGCCTGCAGAGGGGCTGAGGAGCTCGGCAAAACCAGACACAATCCACCTCTCCGGGATCACATGGAAAATAAAATTCCTGTTTCTTTTTTTCCCTGGGGTCGTGCTCTGACTGGCTGGAGCAGCTGGGGTTGAACCCTGGAGCTTCCCGCATGGAATTCCCTTGGAATTCCCTCGGGCTCCGCGTGTTTATCGGTGTCATTTGCTGATGAACAATCAGCTGCTTGGGGGAGTTTCCCTTTTCTTTAGGGATTATCGCTCCCTAATTCTGCCACCCCTGAGGCAAAATCCTCCTCCCTGCTCCAGACGGGCCCAAATTCCAGCAGGGAAGAGCAGCAGGCTGCGCCCTCGGATGGGAGAGCAGGAAAAACCTGACTGCAACAGCTCCAGCTTCTGTCCTGCCTTTCTAAGGGTCAAAATGAGCCCAGCGAGGGACAAAGCTCTGCCCGGAGCCCCTGGAAGGGCTTCCCTTCTCCAGGAAAACACTGGGAACACCTGGAGGAGGAGGAGTGCAGGGGGAGAGCAGGGATGAGCTGCTCGGGACAGGGCAAAGCAGCTTCAGAGTCATCCCCAAATTCCTGTGTGTGCCCACAGAGGAGTTGGCAGGCACAGGACAGCCTGGATCCTGCAGGAATCAGGGAATTATGGAATGATTTGGGCTGGAAGGGGCCTTAAAGCTCAGCCAGTTCCATCCCCAACACCTTCCACAATCCCAGGTTGCTCCAAGCCCCGTCCAGCCAAGCCTGGGACACTTCCAGGGCAGAGGGACAAGCTTTGAGATCCTGGGAAGAATCACAAATACAAAGGGTGGTTTAGATGGGATTTTGGGAAGCAGCTCTTCCCTGGGAGGCCCTGGCACAGGTTTTCCAGGGAGGCTGTGGATGCCCCATCCCTGGGAGTGTCCAAGTATTCATGGAGGAAGAAATGGTAGAGGAAAATCCGGGAATTCCTGATCTCCCTACATCTGCCTTGTGCTCCTGGTGTCCCAGGAAATCTCCCAACTCCTGTATGGAATAAAGCTGCAGGTCAGCAGGTGACTCAGCCACAGCCACTTCAAAGGGAACCCAGTTCCTGAGAGCTCTTTTCTTTTCCTTGATAAAGGGACTTTCCTTCTCTCTTGATTAATTAATCACCGAGCAGAGCCATTGTTGGATCCCAACCACTTTCCTTCATCCTCATTCTTGTTTGCTCTGCTGTGAAAAACTCATTCCAAGAGGAGACTTCAACCAGATCGTGTTCCAGTGGCATCAAAGAAGGGAAGGGGGTGGAAACGGCGTGTCCAGGGGGAAACCCAGCCCTGGCTGGAGCAGGGACACGGAATTCCATGGGGAATGCACAGGGCCTGAGCGTGGATCCACAGGGACCTGCCTTAGCCACAAAAACATTGTTTAACTTCTTCAGGCTGACTTAATGTGGGCAGTGGAACTGGTCCGGGCAGTTTGAGCCATTTTCACTTCCTCGTTCTGCTTGTCAGCGGATGTGGGAAATTAAGGAGAGATTCTTGGGGGAAAGCTGAAATCCAGCAGTGGCTGGAAAGGAAAGGAGGAATTTGCTGAGAGATCCATCAGTTTGGAGGGATTCTTTTCATTACTGCAAAACCCCCTCCTGTTTCACACTCCAGAGATGTTCCCTCATCCAGGGGAACCCCACAAGCTCTTGGTCTCCAGGCTGGAAGAACATCCAGTTAATAAACCAGAGGGGAATTGGCCGTCTGCTTTTGGTTGTTATTTCAAACTGTGTGGATCAGCAATATCTTCTTGTTCCTGTCCTTCTTGTTCTTCATTTTTCTTTTAATTCTTCCTCTTCTTCATTTTTCTTTTTCATTTTCTTAATTTAATCTTCTTCTCCTTCTCCTTCTCCTCCTCCTCCTCCTTCTTCTTCTTCTTCTTCTTCTTCTTCTTCTTCCTCATTTTTCTTTTAGTTTGTCTCCTTCTCCTTCTCCTTCTCCTTCTCCTTCTCCTTCTCCTTCTCCTTCTCCTTCTCCTTCTCCTTCTCCTTCTCCTTCTCCTTCTCCTTCTCCTTCTCCTTCTCCTTCTCCTTCTCCTTCTCCTTCTCCTTCTCCTTCTCCTTCTCCTTCTCCTTCTCCTTCTCCTTCTCCTTCTCCTCCCCCTCCTCCTCCTTCTTTTCTCCTCCTTTTCTCCTCCTTTTCTCCTCCTTTTCTCCTCCTTTTCTCCTCTTTTTCTCCTCCCCCTTCTTCCCTTTCTCCAGCTCCTTCTCCTTCTTCTTTCCCATTTTTAAGGAATGTGTAGGAAGCTGTTTCCACATGCCAGGTGATGAGTCCTCCTGCCACCCTCTCTCCCCACCAGACAATTCCTTGGACACGGGGCCGTGCTCCAGAGGAATATCAGGATTCAGTCCCAATGAGGGGGTTGTTAAAAGTGGCTCCTTCCAAGCCAAACACATTTTTCAGGCTGGATCCTGCAGCAGGTATCCCTGGATAGCAGGGATGAAGCTCCAGCTGGAGAATTTAGGGAGGATTTAAGGCTGGCCCAGTCCTTTCCCCCTTCCCTGATACTGAACCTGGATCAAGGATGATTTTTAAAGGTGACTGCCACATATTTCTGGAGAGGGATGCATTGGATCAATCCCTGTGGGCGTTCCAGGGGCACAGAGAGGGTTGGCCAGTCCAGGACAATTTTCAGGAAGAAATTTGGGCACAGATTGGTGATCCTTGGAGAGGAATAAAAACACCAACACCCGTGTCTGTAAGATGGGACAGAACCAAAGTTTTGGGGATGCGCCTGGAGCCCGGTTTGGAGCAGTTCTGGGACAGAACGGGAAGGGAACACTGGAATGTGTTTCTGCATCCCGGATTTCTGCAGGATCACGGGATCCCCGACGGGCTCCGCAGCAGGAGACACCGGGGATGAGCAGAGGCTGAGGAAAGCCCCTTCCCGAGCCCGCCCTGCCTTCCCCGCTCCTCCGACACGGCCGGGGCCCTTGGGGAGCAGCGGGAACCCGAAACCCCGCAGCTGGCGGGGCCACCTGTGCCCGCAGCCCCCCGGGGGACACCCCGGGGCCGGGACACGGGGTCAGCCGGGGAGGAAGGGGCTGCCGGGCCCCAACACTGCGCCCCTTGTGCAGCGGGATTAGGGGGGGAATTAGAGCCGCCGGATCGAGACGGAGGCCGGGCGGCAGCCGGGGGTGTCCCCGCAGCCCCCGCGGGGAGCCCGGCGCGTCTCGGAGCGCGGCTGTGTCGGATCGGCACAGCTGGAGCAGCGCCGCTCCTAATCCCGCTGCACGGCGCCAGCTGCCCGCCCGAGGGGCCGCGGGACCAGCCCAGGGCCGGCACGGGTGGGATGAGCCCAGGGACAGCCCCAGGATGGGCTGGAGCCGCTGGAATCCTCTGAGCTGCAAGGGGAACTCGGCCGTGGCGGGAGGTTTCTCAGCCCTGCCTGTGGGGTGCAGCCTGGTTCTAGTCCAGGTGTGTCCTTCTCCTCCTTCTCCTTCTCCTTCTCCTCCTTCTCCTTCTCCTTCTCCTTCTCCTTCTCCTTCTCCTTCTCCTTCTCCTTCTCCTTCTCCTTCTCCTTCTCCTTCTCCTTCTCCTTCTCCTTCTCCTTCTCCTTCTCCTTCTCCTTCTCCTTCTCCTTCTCCTTCTCCTTCTCCTTCTCCTTCTCCTTCTCCTTCTCCTTCTCCTTCTCCTTCTCCTTCTCCTTCTCCTTCTCCTTCTCCTTCTCCTTCTCCTTCTCCTTCTCCTTCTCCTTCTCCTTCTCCTTCTCCTTCTCCTTCTCCTTCTTCTCCTTCTCCTTCTCCTTCGGATGTTCTTTCTCCCTTTGGATATTCCTGGCAGAAAGCGGTTGGAGCCTCCCGTTGATGAATGTTTGGAAAGCAGAGGGTGGTGATGCTTCATCCTCCTCCTCCTCCTCGTCCCTCCCATCCCCAGCCACACCAGCACCATCCTGGAAAACCATGGCTCTTCCCAAAGCGCTCTGAGATCCCAAAAAACCAGTGCAAGGCACCCCCTCTCAGCCCAGCTCCCGTTTTGGGGGTAATTAGTGCCTGTGAGTTAATTCCCAGCCTCAGGCCTGGCAGATGGACCCCGGATCCCGCCGGATTTTGGGTCCTGTCCCGGCGCTCCTGGCTCCGGAACAGCCGCGTGTTCCCCTCTGATTGGGGCTGCTCCTCCTCTCCACTTTCTGTCACCACACCATTGTTCCAAAACTCGATACCTCGTTTGTTTTAATGACCACAAATAATCTGGCAAGTCCTCCCCAGCCCTGCTCTGGCAAAGCCCCGGGATTGGTAAAGTTGTTAAGGGGCTGGGGATGGGTTGGGTTGTTTGGGTTGGGTTGGTTTTGGTTTTTTTTTTTTGTAGGGATTTCAAGACTTTTAGGAAATCTTTGAGATATTGACAGCCTTGCTTTTCTTCCTGAGCTGTCACTCACAGGAGAGGCTGCCAAGAATGGGGAGAGACACCAGAGCCTCTTCCTTTCCCAAAATCCTCCTGCTCCCTGCCCTCAGCAGGAGGCAAATCCCTCATTCCCAAGGGCTTGGAGCAACCCAGGAGCAACCCAGGAGCAACCTTGGAGCAACCACATCCCCACGGAGCAGAAACCCCTCAGGCCTCGCAGCGCTTTAGTCTGGAGCCCTAAGCTGGGCTTTATTTTTTAAGCCACTGATGGGGTTGCTGTCCAAGGCTGGGAATTTTTGTCGTGCCAAGTCCTGAAATGTGCAGTGGAGCTTCTGGCAAAGGCCAGGATCCCACAGGGAGCTGGACAGGCTCTGTCTCCATCGGCAGTGCCCAGGGGAGGGGGGTTCTCTGTGGGACTGAGCAGGGAAAATCCACGGGATAAATTAAACTGTGGCTGCCTCTGGCTCAGCCCATCCCTGCCACTCCTGGCTGGAGAAAGCCAGACATTTTTTGGGCCAGAAAAAGATTGATTTCCACCTCCAGCTCTTGCTGCATGAAATTGGTGGTTTCTGCTCACCACTGGCTTTTTTTTTTTTTTTTTTTCAGGGATTTTTTCTTCCCCAAACCAGCTGCTATTGGATCTATTGTCAAGGTAACAACTCCTGTTTAAATACACACAGATAACTGGGAAGGCTCCCATCACTGGGCTCTTTTTGGGTTCAATTTCAGTGATTTCCGAGCCCCAAGCCTGCCCTGTCTGCGGTTTATTCACAGGCAGAGCTGATACCTGCAGTTTCACCTGGAAGGAAAAGCCTCCCATGCAACAATGAGGATTGATGGCAGGAGAATCCCATAAAAACACCACCACCAGCCCAGCTGCTCCTGCATTCCCTGCAGTGCTCCCCATCCCGAGCTGTTCCCTTTCTTTTTGAAGGAAAAGGAACAACCAGGCAGCCCAAAAAAAAATTAAGCTTGGAATTGAAGGCAACTTTCCCAACTGGAAAAGGATTTCCTTTGCCAGTGCAAAACTTGGGATATTCCGGAGGGTGGTGCAGAGGAACTGGCACCGAGGGAGTGGAAAATTAGGAAAATTAGAGGCCAGGTCTAATTCTGATGATTTTCCTACTCTGGCTCACAGTAAATTGAGATATTTTCAAGTTAAAGAGGCTGTGACCCTGGAAGGGAAGCCCTAATTAGCTGGGGTCTTCTGCAATTAGCTCCCAACTCTGCCTGACCCCGAGGTGGTTAATTAGGGGCTGTCAGGTCGTGGAGGTGCCTCCTGAGGAGTTTTTTTTTTAGCTGTTCCTGAGCTGGCTGCAAAGTTTGCTCAGCGGGGAGGATGGGGATGAGCTGAGGCCACGGGGACGCTGCAGATCCAGGAGTGATGCTGGGGTCAGAGTGAGGGAAAACAGCCCAATCCCTGGGATTTATGGGGGATAAATAAAGAGAATATCTTTATTTAAAGAATAAAGAGATCTATCCAAATGATCTCTTTATTCCTGCCTCGCCTGGAGGGCTGGAGGAAGGCCTGAATCCCTTCTCCCTCCTCATCTTCCTCCGTGCCCAGCAGTTTCCACTCTGCTCCTTAGGAAGTGCCCTGAACAACCTTCAGGAAGGGAGACGAGCTTTTATTTTCAGTTTAAAATGAAAATAGTTCCAAGTGGGCCATCATTCCCTTCAGACTGCTCGTCCTGGAGCTGCTTCCCAACTCCTCCAGTGTGGAATCCTCCCATTTCCTCCAGGCCAACTCCTCTGCACACTTGTAATTATGGCTGGTTTTTATTCCTCCCTTTCCCAAACCTCAGGCTCCAGGAGATTCCAAAAGTAGCTCGTGTCCCATTAGATTATTATTATTATTATTATTATTATTATTATTATTATTATTATCATCATCATCATCATCGTTGTTGTTATTATTATTGTTGTTATTATTATTATTATTATTCCCCGGTTCTGGAGAGAGGGGTCAAGGAAGGGGATAGAGGGAAATGTTTTCTCTGTTTTTCTGGAGAAATTCGGGAGCCAGGGGAGTGTTGGGAATGACTGGGCTGGGATGTGTCCACTGCCACCAGAAAACCTCATCAGCCATGAGCTTCACCCAGGCTGCAGCCAAAGATGCTGGATTTGATTGTGATAAAGGAATTTATCTGGAATTTCTCAGCAGGGCTCGGAGCCTTCCACAGACCTTGCAGGGCTTTCCCCTGGAACTCCTCAGGAAAAGCAGCAGAAAGGCGGATCCAGGCTGCAGAGGAAGGCAGATCCCTGGATTTAAGCTCTGTCATGGGGTTTTTGTTCCCTTGGGGACCGTGCCAGGCCGGGTCTGGCTCCAACATCCGCACAGGCTCCGAGGATTAGCAGGAAAATTGGCCTTGGGAGCCGCTGCCACGGAGCAGAGTCCAGCAGCTCCTCGGGTTTGTGTGAGGAGAACAGCCCTGCGTCCTTGCAGGTTGGAAAGGGAAGGGTTTCCCGGCTGGAATGAGCCAGAATTCCATGACCTGCAAACCAAGAGCCTTCCCAGCACAAGGGGATGAGGTTTATGAGGGAATTCTGAATTCTGCATCAGATTTTGGCCGCAGGAAAAAGGTCTGGATGTCACTGAGGAGATTCCAGAGGGAAGTTCCCGTGGGATGCAGCAGATTGGGAGGTATCCAAATTTTTGTGGGGGCCAGAAGCCTTTAAAACTCCTTCAAACGAGGGCAGATTTCCCGGCTGTCTCTGCTCAGTGACTTCCGAGATCCAAGTTTTCCTTTGGGTGGTCTTTTCCTTGTTATCCATCTCTCCCTGTCACTCTGCCTCCCTCCCTGAGCCGCAGCAGATCCCAGGATTTTGCAGATTGTTTAATCCCGGGTGTGGGGCTGCCTTGGTATCTTTCCCTTAATTTATCTTTTTGATACCGCTCTTGGGTCAGGGACAATCCCAGCTCCCAGAGATCTCAGCTCAACATCCCAGCAGTTTCCCAAGGAGTTTTTCCAGCCTGGGAGTTCAGGATAATCCCAGGCCCTGCAGCCCACCAGGTCCTGCCAGAAATCCCTGCTCAGGGAGCAGGACTGGCACTTTCCTTCTGATCCTCACAGAATTCTGGAATTCTTCACTTGGAGGGGACCTTAAAGCTCATCCTGGTCCATGCCATGGGCAGGGACACCTCCCACTGTCCCAAAGTTGCTCCAAACCCCATCCTTGGATGGTTTGGAACTGAAGAATTGGAGATTCAGGCAAGAAAAAAAGGAAGGAATTTTTTACAATAAGGGTGGGGAGAGCAGCTGTGGATTCCCCATCCCTGGAAGTGTCCGAGCTTGGATGAGGCTTGGAGCAACCCGGGATAGTGGGAGGTGTTGGGGCTGGAGCTGGATGAGCTTTAGGATCCCTCCCAACCCAAAGCATTCCATGATGTTGGAAAAGATCCTCAACAACAACACCTGAGCATGTGAGAAGGCTCAAAACGCGAATTTTTTGGGGGGGAAGAGAAAAATAAAGTCCAAAATATTTTGGAATGCACGTAGAAATCACGGAAAGAAAGGATTTTTCCCGTTTTGCAGCCTCCCCATCTCCACAGGGATCTGCACTCCGGGGAGGAGCTCTGGGATCAGCATCCCCACCGGGATCAGCCCCCCCAGCCCAGCCCAGGCTTCAACTCCTGACCCGCCCGCGATTCCCAGGGCCGGTGTCCGGTGTCTGCCCTCGCCAGGAAAACAGGGAATCGTTTTCCTGGCTGCTCCCAGCGCCACATGGGCGCTCAAATCCCTTCATTCCTCGGGAGCGAAATGGATACTGATCATTAGGAATGGGCAATAAACCTCCAGACGGGAGAGGCAAAGTTCATCCCGCCCTGCACGGAGGAGGATTTACAAATATTTCAGCCCAGCGGAAAAATTCTGCTGAAGTCGAATTGTTTGTTGGTGTTTGAGTGAATTTCTCGGATTTTTATTTTTATTTTTAAGGAATTCAGTTTTAGGGATCAGGGAGGTTAAATGGGTATGGAAGGGCCAGTAGAAATTGGGTTGGTTGCAGCTTTTTTGTGGTGCTTGAATTGTAGGAATTAAAAGAGATGAGCTGGAAATCCATTAAAATAGCAGTTTTCGGGTAAAAATAGAGATTTTTTTTCCAACTTTCTGTCTTTCTTGTTAATAAATAAAAATTTTAATTAATTTTTAAAATTTTGATTATTAATTAAAGGCTTTCTTGCCATGCTTTTAAACACATCAGTCAGAACTTTCTGTACCATTTATTTATTTTTTTGTGATTATGATTTATTTTATTTTATTTTATTTTATTTTATTTTATTTTATTTTATTTTATTTTATTTTATTTTATTTTATTTTATTTTATTTTATTTATTTTATTTTATTTTATTTTTTCATTTCATTTCATTTCAAATACCACTTGGAAATTCTGGAATTTCCAGCAAATTGGAATTTTGCTGCTGGTTCCCTTTGGCTGACAGAGCCCCTGTTCCAAGGGGCACCATTATCCTGCTCTTCCCATGGTTTGTGTGGAATTTGCCTGGAATTTTCTCTCTGGGAGCTGATCCCATGCAGTGCAATCCACTCATCCCAGTTATCCCAGTGGTGGGGGGAAAATGCTCCCAGCAGTGATGGAATTTTAGGCTTTGGGTGGGACAATTCAGGGTCGTTCAGGTGAACTGGAGTTCCCCAGGTTTGGTCAGTGCTTCCATGATTTTATTCCAAGGAATCTGATCTCCACTGGATATCATCCAGAGGTCAGGAATTGCTGGAGTCCCATGGAATTCCTGCCCTGGACACATTTCAGGCCACCCCAGAGCTCCAGGAGATCCCTGGCAGCTGCCAGACAGGGAGTTAGGAATTCCTTAAATTCCTGGAAAAGTATTCCCTGCAATTCCCTGCTCCAGGGGGGCTGATCCCCGGGCCTGACCCAGGAAAGGCTGGGAAGGGAATTCCAGGATTTTTTCTGTCCACTTGGCTGTCTGTGTTTATTTTATTCCAACAACCTGGAAATCTGGGATAATTTATGTGCCTGATGGATCTGAACGGACTCCAGGAGCCTGAAGTGTTTTCCATCATCCCAAGAGTGAAGTAGCCGATGCAGATTTTAGAGTTATTTATCCAGAAACCTCTGAAAAAAATTTGGATTGATGAAATTCCACTCAGGTCCGACCTTCCTCCCCCTTCCTGACACATTCCCTCCCAAGGATCCTGCTTCTCTGGGCTTGGAGCATAAAAATCTCTGTAATTCCCAGGAGAATTCTCCTTGTTGGCTTCCAAATGACAAACCAGGTTGGAATTTTCTGAATAAAAAATGTGAGATTCCCGTCTGACTCCTTTGGTGTCTGGGTGGGAGCAAGGAGAGACAGAAAGGTGGGAAGACCCCCGGGTACTCCCACAAATCCCTCTCCATCCAAAGGCTGAGCCATTCCACTGAAAGTTGTCCCTTCCCAGGTGTCTTTTAGGGAAAAAATGGGATTTTCCTGCATTGTGGCAGCCCCTCAGAGGAACCCCAAGATCTCCAGGGAATTCTGAGCGTTTCAAACTCGGCTCCAGCAGCAGTTCCGAGCTCGGAGGAGCCGGAGCAGCTTCCCTGGGATGTGTTACAGGAGCCTCCCCCTTCGCCAGCCCGCAGAGGTCACAAACTGTCCCAGCAGCAGCTGCTGAGCCCCTGCTCCCTGCTCCAAGCTGTTCCAGCTTTTAACTGGATTTACCGCGAGGGAAAACGAGCCGGAGCTCTCCCATTAACTCCATCCCCGGCTCCCTTGGCAGCTTGCACTGGCAGCTGCCGCCCACCCGCTCCTCCACGGGAAGCCGCAGGGTCAGCATTGATTTTCCTGGAATTCTGGAGCACTCAGGGGCTGGCTCCTGCCTCTGGAGGGGCTCCGAGCGCTGATATCCCACCAAAAGCTGGAGATTCCTGCAGGGCTGAGCTCTTCTCACCAGCTTGAGCATCCCACACTCCTGGTGTGAGGCAGATTCCCAAGGGAAGAGCAGTGAAGGTGGCACCTGCATCCTGCTGGTCCTGTCCTGATCCCGTCCTGATCCCGTCCTGATCCCATCCTGAGCTCGTCCTGAGCCAGTCCTGATCCCATTCTGCTGATCCCATCCTCATCCCATCCTCATCCAACCCTGCTGATCCCATCCTGATCCCATCCTGCTGGTCCCATCCTCATCCAACCCTGCTGGTCCCATCCTCATCCCATCCTGCTGGTCCCATCCTCATCCCATCCTCATCCAACCCTGCTGGTCCCATCCTGATCCCATCCTGATCCCATCCTCATCCCATCCTCATCCAACCCTGCTGATCCCATCCTGATCCCATCCTGCTGGTCCCATCCTCATCCCATCCTCATCCAACCCTGCTGGTCCCATCCTCATCCCATCCTCATCCCATCCTCATCCAACCCTGCTGGTCCCATCCTCATCCCATCCTCATCCAACCCTGCTGGTCCCATCCTCATCCCATCCTGATCCCATCCTGATCCCATCCTGCTGATCCCATCCTGATCCCATCTCGATCCCATCCTGATCCCATCCTTGGCTCCTCCCTTGCAGTGATTCCCACCAAATTTCCACCTCAGTCTCCCTATTTCCCACTCCTTTGGACACACTCAGGGCAGATCCATCTCCAACCCCTCTGACATCAGGATGAAATCCCTCCAGCACCTCAAGTGTTAACCCAGCCCAGAAAAACGAAATCATTTTGATTTTTTTTTAAATCTTTCGGCCTTTTTTATTTTCGTGTTTGGGGTTTTTCAGAGCTGCTAACTGACAGCTGAATGGGAGATATGAATACAGGAATGATTCTTCCCTGAAAGCTGCAGAGAAGCCGCAACCCTCACATCAAACAACTTTTTTTTTGTGCCGCAGCAACCCGAATTCCCTGTGATTTCCATATCCCGGCGCCCGGAGCGTTGCCATGGCTCCCCGAGGACGGGCTGGCAGCGGCGGCAGCGAGTGGGAGCCTGGGCCGGGGTTAAGGAGATGCTGAATTATTTATTCAGCCCCATCCCTGCCCAGGGGGGTCTCCTGAGATCCCGGCCCGGATGGATCCCTTTAACCCCCTCTCCTGCCGCATTCCCTGAGGGGAGGAAGGGAAAAGTGGATTGGTTTTGCTTTCCTGCCTTCCCTGCTGCTCGTTTTCCTCTGGAGGAAGGAAATTTTCCTCGTTTTCCTCGGCGTTGGAGGAGATGGGATCGCAGCAGCCTGGGGTAGAGCAAGGTGTCCCTGCCCACGGCAAAGGGTGGAACTGGGTCATTTTTAAGGTCCCTTCCAATCAAATTATTCTGATATTCCATGGACACCCCCCTCGTGTCACCTGTGCCTCAGTTTCCCCATTCGCTGAAAGCTGCAGAGAAGCCACAACCCTCAGATCAAGGAACTTTTTAGTACCACAGCAAAATGAAATCCTTGTGATTCCCGTATTCCCGGCTGCCCAAGGGGGATCTCCTGTGATCCCTGCCTGGATGGATCCCTTTAACCCCCTCTCCTCCCTTCCCTGCCGCATTCCCTGAGGGAAGGAAGGGAAAAGTGGATTTGCTTTGCTCTGCTTTGCTTTCCTCCCTTCCCTGCAGCTCATTTTCCTCTGGAGGTTCTGGAAATGGGATCGCAGCAGCCTGGGGTAGTGCAAGGTGTCCCTGCCCACGGCAAAGGGTGGAGTTGGGTCATTTTTAAGGTCCCTTCCAATCAAATTATTCTGATATTCCATGGACACCCCCCTCGTGTCCCCCGTGCCTCAGTTTCCCGCAGCCACAGGGATGGTGATGCTCCTGGGGAAGATTTTTCCTGCAGAGTCCCCGACTCTGGGATGTGCTGGCTCTTCCCATTTGGAATGTGCCGTGCTGTGGGCATGGCTTGGGGCATCCATTCTCCAGAGGAACCGGGAATGTCGCCCTTGGGAACTGCTGGAGAAGGGCACGGCCCAGCTGCTGACCAGGACAGGATGGGATTCACCGCCCCAAGAACCTCCTTGGAATGGTTTTCCCCAATTTGACATGTTTGGCATATTGGGAACACCGGCTGCTTTTTTCCAAGGGAGCAAAACAATGAAAATACTTGGAAAAATCCCAACTATGCTGGTCGAGACTCCCTCATTAAGGAGAGTTTTGCTTTCAGATTCTTCCCTCTCTTTCCAGCTCTCCCTCGCTGTTTAACTCCGGAGAAACCCAGGCTGTGTCCCATCCAAACTCCAGAGCTTTTCTTGCTGGAAATCGCATTAAAAGCACTGCCTGGGCCAGCTCCTGATGATTGGGTTGTCCTGTTGATCCGAAAAAAAAAAACGGGGGTAAGGTGAGGTAACAGCTCCAAATCCACCTCTTAGTCACTGCTGGCCATGAAAAACTGCTTTGCTTATCAAAGAAAAATGTGGAAGCAGACCCTGAGAGCCCCTGGGAGGCCAAGGACCTGCCTGGTGCCAACAGAAAGAGACGGATTAATGAGCTCCAGGGCCACTTGCTCCTGGATTTTTTTCCTTAACCTTTCTTTTCCAGAGGACTTCCAGACAGATAAAGGACAGCGCCTGGTTAATCATTTATCCATCTGCATATCCAGCCTCTCTCCTCATCGTCTTCTCTGGGCCTCGGAGGGAAAATTACCATATTTATGTGCTGCTCTCTCCCCCACGAGCCCACGGAAGCAATTTGGGAGCAATGGGAAGCCGTGTCCCGTCCAATTCAGAGGGAAAAATCACAGGGAAAGGGAGCGGAGCACAAGGCGGGAGCGGGGAGGTCGGTGAGGGAGAGGCCGGAGTAGGCCTGGAATGGTTTCCAGCAATTTCCAGGGGCTGCCGCGGGTGATTTCCTCCTGTCTGCCCAGGGTTGTGCTGCTTTGCTGGAAGGCTCTGGACAGACATCGGAGCTGGAGAATTCCCAAGAGCAGGAGCGCGGCTGGATGGGCTCTGGATGGGTTCTGGATGGGCTCTGGATGGGCTCTGGATGGGCTCTGGATGGGTTCTGGATGGGCTCTGGATGGGTTCTGGATGGGCTCTGGATGGGCTCTGGATGGGCTCTGGATGGGCTCTGGATGGGTTCTGGATGGGCTCTGGATGGGCTCTGGATGGGCTCTGGATGGGTTCTGGATGGGCTCTGGATGGGCTCTGGATGGGTTCTGGATGGGCTCTGGATGGGCTCTGGATGGGCTCTGGATGGGCTCTGGATGGGCTCTGGATGGGCTTCTGTTCCCTGGGCAGGCATGGAGCCCTTCCTTGGCTGTTCCTCAACATTTCCTCAACATTTCCTCAGCCCTTCCTTGGCCTTTCCTCAGCCTTTCCTCAACATTTCCTCAATATTTCTTCATCCTTTCCTCAACATTTCCTCAACCCTTCCTCGGCCTTTCCTCAGCCCTTCCTCAGCCCTTCCTTGGTGTTTCCTCAACATTTCTTCAGCCCTTCCTCAGCCGTTCCTTGGCCTTTCCTCGACCCTTCCTCGGCTTTTCCTCAACATTTCCTCAATATTTTCTCAGCCTTTCCTCAGCCTTTCCTCATCTTTTCCTCAGCCTGTGCTCAGCCTTTCCTCAGCCTTTCCTCAGCCTTTTCTCCTTGGAATTCTATTTTGTGAATGAACCAGCACACCAAGCTGTGTGGCACTGCAGCGTTTCCTGGATAACAAATCTGTCCTCTCAGCCTTTTCCCAAAAATACTTGGGCTGGAATGACAACATTCCAGGATTTCTTGTGGGATTTTTGATGGTTACAGGTCAAGAATGGCCCATCTGGGGCAGGGACTTTCCTTTCCTTGAAACCCAGAAATCAATGACAAAAAAGAGCTTTTAGGATGATTTATTTGGTTGCAGCAGCTCTACAGTCTCTGCTTCACTACTGAAGGTTTAATAAAACGATATTTCAATAAAAGGACATTTTAATAAAAGGACAGTTTAATAAAATGAGACCTTAATAAAATTACTTTTTCCCTCAGGCTTCTGGTGGGTGAAGGGTGAGGGGAACACGCTCCCAGCTGGCTCTGGGTGCTCCCTCCATCCTGCATTTTCCACTGCCAAAAATGCCTCTGGATTTCGGGTGCTTTGATTTCCTGCAACCTCTACAGAGAGACAAGAAAATCCTCACTCAAAACAAGGGAAATGTCTAGAATTGGGGCCGTTATGGAGTTTTCTTGGGGATCAGGCGTGCTGGCGGCATCAATCCCTGCTCTCATCCCGGTGTTCACAAAATTCCCTGCTCCAGGAACCCTTTGGCAGCATTTAAAGCATCCCCAAGGTGAATGGGAGATTCCTGGCAGGAAAACAGCCTGGAAAGATGAGAAACCCCACAGTGGGGTCTTCTCCTGCTCCATCAGATCAGGGCACCTCTGGACAATTTCTCTCCTCTTCTCTCCTCTGGAAGGGCTGGATTTTTCCTGGGGCACATCAGGCTGGGAAGGAGCTGGAAAAAACAACTTCAATCAAAGGAGCAGGGCAAAATTCCCTTCTCATTTCCCAGGAAAAGCAGGTCCCCAGCGTGTGCCTGCATTGAGATTAATTTGTTAATTGTTGCCCGCTGTTAGCAACAGTTGCCATGTTTAGGGTTGAGTCAGAAATGCTGCTAAAAACCTTTAAATTCAAAGGCACCTCCAGAAATAAAATCCAGCCTTGGAATGGGATTTCAGGGCAGCAAACACACCACTGCCGTCTCCATCCAGCCCTTTCCCAATCCAGGGAATGTGGATCCTTTATGGATAAGGACTGGGGAATTGCATATTTTTTAAAATGTGGGGGGTTTCCCCCCCTAAATGTTTATTTCTGGATTATTTCCCCGTGGCAGGGGAGTGCTGGGGGTTGAGTGTCCCACCCTGCAAGGTGGAAAAGCTGGGTTATCCCTTGGGATATCCTCAGAAAACCAGAGCAGGGATTGCTCTGGATCCAGAGGAATGGATATTCAGAGAATCCCAGACTGGGATTGGAACAGACCAAAACTTTTCCCATTCCACCTCCCAAGATGGGGACATCTTCCATTCTCCCAGGTTGCTGGAGCTGGAATTCATTAAGCAGGGATCCAGTCTTGGAGCCAAGAACTGTAAAATTCCAGAGGGGAATGGATGGATCTGTGGATAATGAGGCCTCACGGAGCCCCCACAGGCAGAGTTTGTGACCCCAGTTTTCTTCCCAAATGCCTTTTCCTGACTTGTTGGCACTTGAATTTCCTGTTATCGCTGCATCTGAATTCCTGGAATGCCCTCCTGGTTCTTCCTTGGCATCTCCTTGCTCTGTCTCACAGAGTTCAGCCAGGAAATTGGGAAGACAAAATTACAGCACTCCCTGTGAATCTGGGGCAGGCACAGGCAGATATGAAAAAATAAAAAGGTATTAAAGCTATTAAAACTTCTGTATGTCCGGGGCTGTGTGTTCCCTGCTCCTGAATTATCCATGGGAATCATTTATGGAGCACAATCCTTCTCCTGCCTTCTCCTTGTCCTCCTGGAATTGTCACAACTCTGGCTTTAACCACTGGATCCTCCAGACACCACAGCAGGTGCTCCAATCCATTACTCACAGCAGGAATAACCAGGATAACTGGATTTTTATAGGGTAGAGGGAGGAATCCGCTCCCCAGGAATGGGAATTCTAAGGATGGTAAAGCAGGAAAGGAGGAGAGCTCGAAGCTCTCCCACAAATTCACTGGCTCAAAGCAAAGGCTCTGGGAACTGCCCGGTACAGGTGAGCACAGGGGTTTTTGGGAATGTCTCTTGTTTCTCTGGAGCCAGCTGGGATCTGAGGGCTGGAGAAACCCCTTCTTTTAGTGGATGGTCAGGGAGTTGGGAATCACATTAATGACCCCTCCCAGAGCTCATAAAACCAGAGGGACGCTGCCAAAGGCAAAGGACGGAGCCACACCAGCACAGGAGGAGCAGGAATCAAAGCTTCTGACACAAGGCTGTGGAAATAAGGTTGGAACATTTTGTTTTGGCTGCCTGAGTGGGACTTTCCCAAGGGGACACAGTGTGGAAATACTTTGACTCTTTTTTGGGGTAAAGGAGGTAAATGCCTGAGTCCAGGCTATGTGATTCCCACAGCCTGCTGTGTGATTCCCAGCTGAGTGAAGTGATCAAATCCCATGAAGTGTGGGTGCATCCAAGCTGTCATTCCCAGTATTGATCCCAAATCCTCTCTGCTGTCCCAGAGGATCGGGCGCTCTGCCCTTGACGGCCACTCCGTCATCCTTTTCTTTAGAAATGACCTTTCCTCGAGGTTCAGCCTCCCAGTCCACCTGAAATTCCTGCTCTGCCTTCAGCAAGGAATAAACTCCCTCTGGGAAAGGCAAAGAGGTGCCTGAAACTCAGGACAGACAATTCCCAAATCTGCTGAAGGAACGAGCTCCACTCCCCCTCGGAGCGTGGCAGGGAATTCATGGAAGAAGTGAATCCACCTCTTTACTCAGCAGCATGACTTAATTCCAGCAGGGAAAAACGAGCTCACAGGGACTGCCAGTTTCCCTTTCACCTTCTCTCTCCCTCCCCCCGGGCAGGGGAGGCTTGGACTCGTGCTGAGAGCGTTGGCTGAGCCCTGGAGGGGAGAAATCCGCACGGAGCTCACCCGGCTCATCCAGCTTTTCCTTGGAGGGAGGATGAGCAGGGAGGGAGCTTCTCGTCCATCCCCACGGCTCCTGCTGCCTGTGCCCGGCTCGGGCCGGCTCCATCCCCCCCTTTTCCGTGGGAAGAGGATGAGTGTCAGTCTGACACCTCGTTATTACTCATCCCGGTGGCTTTGGCACGCAGGGATTTAACATCACACTTTCCTCTAAGTGCTCTAATTCCTGCAGAGCCTCTTCCAGCTCCTCTTGGAAGTGGTGGGATGACAGAGGGGGTTGGGATTTCACGGGGAGAAGTCCAGGTCAGAGCCTCAGCCCGTGCAAATCCTCTGGGATCAGCTGGATTTCAGCATCCCGAAGTTGGCAAAGTTGGAAGCGCAGATGTCCGGGCATAGCAACGATCCTCAGAATTCTGTTTAAATGATAGCAATAAAAAGAAAACAACTTTTGGAAGTGGATGTAAACCACCCCTAACCACAACCAGGAAATCAACTTTGCTGCTGAGGGGCTCGGGGTGGGGACAGCAGAGACGGAGATGGAATCGATTTTTGCTGTGCTGGGGTCACTGTGACAGACACGAAGCAGCTGCCACCAGCACTGCCAGAGGCACAGCCTGACCACAGGGCTCCAGCCTGGGGGGCAAAATCCACTGGCAGGGCTCCCCCAGCTCCAGGGAAATGCATCCTCCTGGAGATAAGGGGTAAAACACCGGCAAATGTGCTGGAGGTGATTGTCCTCGTGGATTGGCCACTGGGAAATCTGCTGGAGAAGCAAGCTGAGAGAGAGTGCTGAAAAAACCCAGAGGATCTGCTGGTTCCTCTCTCCTTGGGGACTTTCCAGGCGGTGACAAAATCCAATGATGGCTTTGGCTCTGGAGCTTCCAGCTCCCAGCCTGACAGCACCACCGAGGTGCCTCTTCATCCTCCCGTGGAACTCGGGTGGATATTGAGTCTCTTCCCAATTAATTCTTCTTCCTTATGGGCCTTCCTGGCCTTCAGCAAGAGCAGAAGGTGAGTTCATCAAGGGTGGCCACAATTCCAGAGGAATTTCTTCCTGGAATGGGCAGTCAGGTGTTGGAAGGGGCTCTCAGGGGGTTTGGAGTGCCCATCCCTGGAGGTGTCCAAGGAATGCCTGGATGTGGCACCCAGAGCTCTGGGCTGGGGACAGGGTGAGGATCAGGCACAGTTGGGACTCAGGGATTTGGAGAGCTTTTCCAGCCTCAATTCCAGGATTCTGGGACTCTGGGACTCTGGGATTCTGGGATTTTGGGATTTGGGGATTTTGGGATTCTGGGACTCTGGGATTCTGGGATTCTGGGATTCTGGGATTCTGGGATTCTGGGATTCTGGGATTCTGATCAAACCCCCGGCCAGTGCCCACAGGGTCGTGTATGGGATAATTTAGAGTGACACCAGTGACACACCAAGTACCCAGAGCAGGACACCTGAAGCATTCGAGCAGATCCCATGGGCCAAAAAATTATCTGATCAAAGCCTCCCAAAACCACAGTGGAATGACAGCAACGAAGTCATTCCAAAGGCAGGGATGCAGCTCCAATCTCTCCTGGATGGCTCCGAGCACTCCTGCATTTATGAACGTTGACATCAGCACCGGATGGTGTTTTTTATTTCATTTCACGCTTTGTTAACTTCTCTCAATTACAGGGAACGCTCTTTTTTTTGTTGTTGTTTTTTGGTTTGCTTTTTGTTTTTAGATACCCAAACTTCTGCCTGTTCTCAATTACCAAAACGAAGGAAAAAAAAATAAAAGGAGAAAGAAAAACAGAGTGGAAGAAGCTGGCACTGAAATGAAGTCAAACACACAATGGAACAGAAGAGCTGGAGGCTGGAGAGATGGAGGAGTTAAGGCACGTGGTTGTAGGAAGCAGAGGAAGGCACTGACAAAGATAGAAAGAGGCCTTGAGGATTTCACAAACCCTGAAGGAAATGTCAGAGATATTTCAGTGATAATTATCCCTGCCTTCTGCTCCGGGTATTTGGAGGATTTATGTTGTCTTGGAACAACAAAAAAGCCGAATCAGTGCTGCTTTTTGGGGGGTAATTTGTTAAATCTTAATAAATGCAACCAAAGCTTCGCCCTGTGCCAGAGGTTCACCTTCAGCAGGAAAACGGAGTTCTCCAGACCTTTAAACAGCTCGGGATGTGTGGTTTGCTGGGCTGCTGAGCCTTTCTGCAGCGTTCAAAGTTGTTTTTAACACAATTGAAGATGGTTTTGATTCAATTATTGCATTAGTGGGAGGCTGAGCAGGCTCGGGAGCAGCGGGGTTATGGCTCTATGAGTTAATGTTCACACCCCTTTCGGGTGTCCCGGAGGAGCTCCGCGGGCTGGCGGCCAAATCTGAGCTTGACTCGGCTCCCAGTGTGCGAGCCAACTGTTCCTGCATTTCATTTCTGTCATATCCTGGACATTAAAACACCATTAATCCAAACCTTTTGTTTCGAAGAACAACTGTGCTGTAAAACAGCGAGGGAAGCTGCCAAAGTTCCCTCAAAGCTGTGTAATATTGTGGTCATCCACACAAACTGGGATGTAAAATTCAAAAAAACTGGGTTATTTTGTGTTATTTGGGTCTAAAACACGTGACAAATAAGATTTTTTTTACCTGCCTGGCTTTGCTGTGGGATGAGAGGGGGGATGAGTCCAAGAGCAGGTTTGTCCCTGTGGGATTCCACAGCAATTCCCACCATTTAACCATTAAATAAGGGACGAGCTGGGAAAAGATTTTCCCGTTGTGAAATGTGTTAACCCCAGGCTTTTTTCTGGAATTGGCTCTGCCCTGCTTCCATTGGCTTTTCCCTGGTAACATGAGAACCACTCCAGCTTTTTTCTTCCCAAATTGCCGGGTGATTCAGCAGGGTCTGGGGGACGCCTCCAGAGGCACGTTCCCTGCATTGGCCACAGGAGTCAGGGATAGGGTCAGGATTCCAACAGCTTCCCCATCTCCACATGGATCCTGTTATTTTATCCGTGCTCATTTAATTATCTCGTTAATTATTTTAACGGAGGGGCGGGAAAGGCAGCAAAGGGGGAGGTTGGAGGGAGCCAAGGGATTTGTCCCAGCCTTGCTCCAAGTATCCCCTCTGTCCTAAAAACACCTCAGCAGCCACAGTCCCACCTCACCATTCCCACAGGGATGTGTCCTGGCATTCCCAGGGGATGGACGGGCACGGCCCCATTCCCATCCCAGACACAGCAGCCCAGGAAAACACGAAATCAGAGAAATCCTTGAAGCTGGAAAAGCCCTTTAAGATCAGCAATTCCAACAGTGCATGAATCCAGCTGTGTCCTCGTCATCCTTCTCCAGACCCTCATTCCCAGACACCCTTCCCGGTTTTTCAGGAAGGTTTTTCAGAACCTTTCCAGGTTTTTCAACCCCCCCACGGAATCTTGACTTCTTCCTGCAGAGGTCTCAGCTTTTCAATCCACGGTCAGGCGAGCAGGGAGATTCAAACGCCACTCACCTTCCTGCTCCACCCAAGGGGGATCTGCTCCCTTGGCTTCCCGAGGCTCTGGATGAGCGGAATCCATCACCACTTCCCTCTCATCATGGTGCCCGTGGGATTAGGATAATGATGATGATGATGATGATTGTGGCCGAGTGTCAGGAGGTGATTTTTCACCATGATTTTTGGGATGTCCTGTGCAGGGCTGGGAGTTGGACTCATTGATCCTTGTGGGTCCCTTCGGGGTCTGGATATTCCATGATTCCAGGACACCCTTCAGCAGCTGCTCCCTGGCTCCCACGTGCAGGGTTGAGTGCTGGGTTGGGCTCCCTTCCCAGAGCAGCTGAACCTCCAGGAATCCCCCATCCCTGGAGGAATATTCCAGGTAAAACAGCTCTGGAGCTTTTCAGGTGCAGCAGTGGCTGCCTGGTTTTAAGGACCAAGTGTTTCCTGCACGTCCCGTATTCCTCCAGAGCTGGCAGTTGGAGCTGGATGTTTATGGAACAAGGGGAAGTTGGGAACTGGAAGGAGGATTTAGGAAGCGAAGCCCTGCAGGAGGATCTCTGGCACCAGACATCCAGGAGCCACGGAAGCAGCGCTGAGCCCTCCAGGCTGGGTTTGGAGGGGCTTTAAAAGAAGTTCAGACCCTCCCCCTAAAACGGAGACATCCAAACATCAACATCCATGACTCAGCTCGTGCCTCTGGATCAACCTGCCATTCCCAAGGAAAACCTGGGATGGCCCTGCCAGCAGGTTGGGCTCCTTCAGCACACGCTCTCCATCTTTCATCCCGGGGCTGATCTGGGAATATTTTCAGAGGAATTCAAACCGCTCTAAATCCAAGCGCTAGGCAGCTCCGAAAGAAAGAAAGAAAAGGGGAAAAAAATTATAAATCCAATACCACCAGGAGAGAGGGAAAGATCTTTCCCCAGGCCACAAATTCTAAAGCTCCCAGACGAATTTATGACCTGGTGGTTAAACCAACGCTCCTGGAGCGCAGGACCCATCCTGAGACCAGCAGAGATGGATCCATGAGCTGCGTTTTGGGCAGGATGTTTTGCCCCCTCTCGCTGTAGTGTTGTCTCCAAAACTTCCCAAATCCCATCCTGAGCACTCCCCCCCCTCTCCCTGCCTTAAAAGCCTTGTTTTGGCTCCGGCTGCAAGGAATAACAGGACGGGGAAGGGGAGGGAAAAGGGATCTCCGTCAGCTGCTAAACATATAAACCTGCAGATTTATTTGGTAGGAATAATCCCTGAAGGAGAAACAGATCCAATACTTCATCATCCCACAAACTGCCCACATCTGTTCGGAGACAGCAGCAGGCGGCCGGGAACATGTGCCAGGAGAGGCTCGGAGGCAACCTGTCCCTGCCTCCCTGGATCCCACAGCCCTCTCCGCTCCCAGAGGTGTTTCTGGATGCTTCTTCTTCCTTGTGGAAATTCCCTCGGCTTCTCCTGGGCTGGGGAAGTGTCCCGGGACAGCCTGAGGAGTTCATCTCAGAGTCTGTAGTGGGAGATGCTGGAAATTTCCCCCAAAAAATTCCAACGTGCAGCTGACTTTAATGTGGAATTCTCCAACGTGGGCACCAGGAAAAACATTTGCTCTGGTGGGTTCAGCCCTGGAGGTGATGGCACAAAGTGCTGGGCCACTTCCCACAGGGAGCACAGCATTTTAGCACTTAATTAGGATTTCAACGCTTTGGGAGCCCAGAAATAAGGAATAACCCAGTGCCTCAGTCTGCTGAGTTGTTACAGGACCAGGATGATTCCAGCTGGATCAGGAGCCTGGCAGGACAAAATCCACCCTGCAGAGAGGCACTGAAAAACGAAAAATCAGACAAATTTCAGTGCATGAATCCCCTCAGCAAAAAAAAAAAACCCTTGGAGGAATGGATGGAGGAAGGTGCTGTCGGGCTCTCTGGGTTCCAGGATTTCCAGGACCACTTCCCGTGGGGAGCACAACCCACAGCGTCCTAATTTTGGCATTTAACTAGGATTTGGGAACCCAGAAACAAGGAATATCCCAGTGCCTCGGTCTCAGTGTTGTTCCTGTCCATACCCAGGATGCTCCCGGTTGGATCAGGAGGATAAAATCCACCCTGCAGAGAGGCACTGAAATACGCCCCAAATCAGCCAAATTTCAGTGGATGAATCCCCTCGGCAGAGAAACCTTTGGAGGAATGGATGGAGCTGCAGGACACTCCAGGGATTTCCAGGATTTCCAGGCTCTCCCTGTTTTTCCATCAGGGAAGGGAAGCAGGGCTGGACCCGTGGCTGTCAAAGGGCGATTGTGGGGTTTGGAGCAGGGCAGGGTGGAAGGGGCTGGCCTGGAGCAGCCTCCCCACGGCTCCCCTGCGGGAACCACGCGGCTCCGTTGACTTTTCACACCTCATTAAGGAGGAAAACTTCACCAGGCTCCCGGTTGACATTCCCGGACCGCGCTCCCGACCGGCAAACAGCGGCTCTGTGTTCGGGACCTCGTTATTTTGGGGCCCAGGCTCAGCTGGAAAAAGCTGCTTGATGAAAGTGCCTCGAGAAATCTCCTCCCTGAAGAGTTTAATTGTCCAAGTTTAGGTTCCAATAAAATCCCCGAGTCTGGGCCTTTGGTTTTCCAGAGGGAAAACGATCCCGCTCGGATCCGTGTGGGAGCGCAGCGCCTGGGCTGGGGACTGTCCCCTTTGCTGGGCACGGGGTGTGGGGCAGGTTTGGGATTTCTGGCTCTGCACCTGCAAAAAAGGTGGATCCTGTGGGACAATCCAGAACCTGGTGTCCCCAGGAATGTGCCCAGAGCAGGGTGGGCATGGAAAAGTGGTGGACAAGGCCGTGGAAAAGTGATGGACATGGACATGAAAAAGCAATGGACAAGGCCATGGAAAAATGATGGACAATGCTGTGGAAAAATGATGGACAAGGCCATGGAAAAATGGTGGACAAGATCATGGAAAAATGATGGACAAGGCCATGGAAAAGTGATGGAAAAGGCCATGGAAAAGTGATGGACAATGCCGTGGAAAAATGATGGACAAGGCCATGGAAAAGTGATGGAAAAGGCCATGGAAAAATGATGGACAAGGCCATGGAAAAATGATGGACAAGGCCATGGGAAAGCGGTGGAGAAGTCCAAGGGCTGGAAATGTCTGGAAGAAGCAACTCAAGGGATGTTGTGAGCGTGAAAATCCCTCCCTGAGGATGCTCGTATAAATGTCCAACTTCACCCTAATTTTGTCCTTGAGACCCCCACAGGATCTCTGCTCTGGACTAGTCACAGCAAAATTCTGAAACACAAAATTAAATTATGCAGGCATTAATACAATTTCCACTCAGTTCATTCTATTTCTGATGTAATTTGAGTGACACGCAGCAAATAAATACTGAAAATTACAACAAAAAATAAAAAGATGATTTGTGTGAGCGTGTCATGGCTGCATAAAATGGGCAGGTTTTCATTTGGCTACTTTTTAGTTCCTGGAGTGGGAGAACTGCGAATAAAAACACCTCAGCAAGTTCCAATTCTGGGTCACAAGCCACAGTTTATGTCACAAACCCCTCAGGGGACGGCTTTTGATGCAAGGAGCAGAATGGATAACTCAGAAAACACAATATGAGGGACTTAATGCAGATTTAGGATGGAGGAAATCAATTTTTTAAATGGGAAGCGATTTTTGGAAAGGGTTGGATCCAAGAGGAGACACAAGATTCCAGGGGGAGAGGATGGAAATGACTTTTTCTATTTTTTTTTTTTTAGCGTGGGATCATGTTACCGGCGGAAAAATTGACCTGCAGGGACTGAGTTCCTCCTTTGTGTCACTGACCATCTGCCAAGCCCTGATCATTTCTGGATTTTAAGGGTTCAAAATCCAAATGCTGGAAGGCCACGTTTAAACCTGAGCCTTGTGCGCTGCCCAGCTTCCTCCATATCCCAAATAAAATTCCTAAAATTGAACTCATCTGGGACAGATGGGGGTTCTGGGATGGAAGTGATGCCCTTTTTGAGGACAACATTCCAAAGCCATCATGAGGCGTCTTCAAACCTTCTCCATCAACTTATGGAGAGCCCAAACTCCAACCACGCTGCTCTCTTGGCTGCTCCAACAACTCTGGCATTCCAGGGAATACTCAGCAGCTTCTCCTCTGTCTTGTCCAAGGATATTCAGCTTTTTGAACTTCTCAAGCCCTGCTGAAGGTCAGGAGATGCCTGGGCTTGGTGTTTTGCATTGGAGCAGCTCCAGCTTGGAGCATTTTGAGGGCACAGACACCAAACCAGGCCTTGTCTGCCTTTCCCTGTTTCTCTTCCTGCCCCTCTCGGGGTGGGATTTGATCCTTTTGAGGGGAGGTGGGTGCCGGGCGAGGTTTTCTCCTTGTCACAGTTTGATTCAGATGAACTCGGAGCAGAATTCCTCTCTGCAACCGCCTGGAATGTGTGGAGGAGGCTGGAGTTCAGGCTGGTTTTTGCACAAAGTCTTCCCTGGGTTTTGGTTTGGAAACCCCAAATTCAAATGAAAGATTAGGGACTGAGATAAAATAGATCTGAGATCCAACTCAAGCTGATTCTGCTTTCACAAACCCCAAACCATCCTGATTTGCTCTTCACAGAAATGAGGGAGGAAACCCCCCAAACTTTCATCTGACCCCTCCTCAAAATTCTTTTGATGCTCAAGATGAAATGGAAGTGAGATTCCCACAATTCCTGGGGGAAGAAAAGGCCTCAAAACAAGAGGTTCTGACCCTGGATGGACGTGACCCAGCACAGCTTGGCAGCCCAAATTCTGAAGTCATTGATCCTGGGAAATGCAATAAATCCCATTTGACAGCTCAAGAGAACCCAGTCTGACCCTGGGCTTCGTTTTGATCCCACTGGTGCAGCTGGAGACCAGAAAATGGCAGCTCTGAGCCAGCAGCCAACTGGAAAATGGGTGGAAAAAATCCGTCCTGCTGAGATGGGGAGTAGGGAAATGTCTCTGCAGGACAGCAGCGTCCCTGAGATCATTGGCTGAATTTGTTCAAAATCACAGAATGATGGAATCACTGAGGTTGGAACAAATCTCCAGGATCGAGTCCAAGCCGTGCCTGATCCCCACCTGGTCCCCAGCCCGGAGCTCTGAGTGCCACATCCAGGAATTCCTGGGATCACCTCCAGGGATGGGCACTCCAAACCTCCCTGGGCAGTTCCAACTCCTGGCCACCCTTTCCATGGGGAAATTCCTGCTGATGTCCAACCTGAGCCTCCCCTGGTGCAGCCTGAGGCTTTTTCCTCTTGTCCTGTCCCTGTCCCTGGGAGCAGAGCCCGAGCTCCCCGGCTGTCCCCTCCTGTCAGGGACTTGTGCAGAGCCAGAAGGTTCCTCCTGAGCCTCCTTTTCTCCGGGATAATTCCCCCTCCAGCTGCCTTTCCACAGGCAGGGGAAAGCTGGGAAAACCGCCCTGTCCCCTGTCAGAAACCCAGGGAGTGTCCAACTGGCTCCGGAGGGATGGAAAACACAACATCTCCCAACAGGAACTGTTTACTCCTTCCTCCCACCACCCCGGGCTGTAACATCAGCAGCCAGCCCGGATTCTGGAATTCCTCAGAAGCTCTGGAAGCTGCACAGGGTTGAGGGCTGAGCCTCGCCAGGCTAAAGGCTCGCAGCCCTCCAGGTCAAGGCCTTTTAAGGACTCTTTTATTGCAACTTTAGTAAATCCATTAAAAACAAAAAGAAAACAATCCTCCTGAAGATTGCACCTTTGAAACGACAGCTACCTACGAAGTTTCACCACAGTAGTTCAAAGTGTTGGAAAAGGCACTTTTACATTTAGCAGGGAACAGCAGGTTTTAATCTGTTGTGAGGTTTTTTTCTCCCCAGCATGTTCCGAGTCTGTTCCGTGAGTGTTATCTGTCCGGTTTCCAGGTTTTTATAATCCACTGGGGCCTGTGTAAATCTCAGGATTTCCTCTGCAGACTCGGCTCATGTTCCACAGCTGTGCTGGAGCACATGTGTGAGGAAATTAGAAATGAAATCAGCTGATCCAGCGTGGACTGGGACAAGGAGAGAGACCCAGGCCTGTCCAGGGGGTCAGTGCCACCCTCCAGTGTCCCCTCAAAGGAGGAGTGACCTCTGCTCCCCACAGCCCTGGCAGGGGACACCTGAGGCTTTTCCTCAGAGGGTGGGGAGGTCCTGGAACAGATTCCCAGAAAAGCTGTGGGTGCCCCTGGATCCCTGGAAGTGTCCAAGTCCAGGCTGGATGGGGCTTGGAGCAACCTGGGATAGTGGAAGGTGTCCCTGCCTGTGGTGGAGGGGGTTGAAACTTAGATAACCTTTAAAATTTCCTTCCAAGCCAAAACATTCCAGGATTTTATGGTTTTCTGATGGTTTTCCCCATCTCTTCCTCGTCCAGTTGCACAAATTTGCACCATCAGGAGGTGTCAGCCACGTGAGGTTAACTGAGGTCGTGGTTCCATGAATGCTTTGAACTGGATTCGCTGTGTCCATCTGCTCCTGCTGCAGGTGCTGCCCATGGCAGACGCTTCTTGGGGATATTGGGAAATTCCCTGTCCCAACATCTTCCTCTTGGCAAACCTTGTTCAGCCAAGGGGAGAATCCTGCTCCATGTGCTCCATGTGCTCCGTGTGCTCCATGGGCTCCATGGGCTCCATGGGCTCCATGGGCTCCATGGACTCCATGTGCTCTATGTTGTCCATGTTGTCCATGTTCTCCATGTTCTCCACAGGCTCCACATGCCCCACATGTTCCATGTGCTCTACATTCTCCATGTTGTCCATGTTTTCCATGTTCTCCATGTTTTCGATGTTCTCCATGTGCTCCATGTGCTCTATGTTTTCCATGTTCTCCATGTTCTCCATGGGCTCCACATGCCCCACATGTTCCATGTGCTCCGTGTTCTCCATGGTCTACATGGGCTCTACATGCCCCACATGTTCCATGTGCTCCATGTTCTCCATGTTGTCCATGTGTTCCATGTTCTCCATGTTCTCCATGGTCTACATGGGCTCCACATGCCCCACGTGTTCTGTGTGCTCCATGTTCTCCATATTGTCCATGTGTTCCATGTGCTCCATGTTCTCCATGTTCTCCATGTGTTCCATGTGCTCCGTGTTCTCCATGTTGTCCACATGTTCCATGTGCTCCGTGTTCTCCATGTTGTCCATGTGTTCCATGTTCTCCATGTTCTCCATGTTCTCCATGTTCTCCATGTTCTCCATGGTCTACATGGGCTCCACATGCCCCACGTGTTCTGTGTGCTCCATGTTCTCCATGTTGTCCATGTGTTCCATGTGCTCCATGTTCTCCATGTTCTCCATGTGTTCCATGTGCTCCACGTTCTCCATGTTGTCCACATGTTCCATGTACTCCATGTTCTCCATGTTGTCCATGTGTTCCATGTGCTCCATGTTCTCCGTGTTCTCCATGTGTTCCATGTGCTCCGTGTTCTCCATGTTGTCCACATGTTCCATGTACTCCATGTTCTCCATGTTGTCCACGTGTTCCGTGTGCTCCATGTTCTCCACGTGTTCCATGTTCTCCCTGTGCTCCGTGTTCTCCCTGGGCTCTGGCAGGGGGGCAGGGCTGAGCCCGGGGGCTCTGGGGTTTATTTGATGCCCCCTGAGCTGCCGGGGGTGCGGGGCTGTATCAAAGCCGGGCTTAGCGTGGGCTCAGACTGAGGGGGCCAGGCGGGGGTTAAGTGGAGCCTGAGGGCTCCGGCAGTTCGGGCTGAGCCTTTCCCTGCCAGCAAATCCCACTTCAGAAAGATTCCCCGCACACAGCCAGCCTTTGGCCCTGGAGATGGGTTTGCCATGAAATCCCCACGCCAGGTGAGTTCTACCTGCCTGAAGTTCTCCTCCGAGTGCTCTGGGGCCAGGAGGGTCAGCAGGGAGGGTCACTCCTTCCCTTGGCAGGATCCAGGTGCATCCCAGGAATCTGCTGTGGGATTTCTCAAGCCAAACCATTGTTTCATTATTTTTTTTAGGCCATTTCCTCCCCCTGACAGCCACAAGGAGCCCAAATTCTCAGTTTCAGGACCATTTTCCACTCCTATTAGTGCCGGGAAAACTGGCAAAACTCTCCAGGCTTCCCAAAGCTGGGAACACCGGGAAAGGGAAGGGAACCCAGGCAATTGCAGCGTTGAGCAGGGCAGAGGTGGCACCGCAAAAAGTGTGGGCAGCTGTGGGTGAACCCTGCAGTTCAACCACCCCGAGCAGGCAAATTCAACCAGCTCCTCACCTGAGTGGCTCCTCCCTTTTCCAGCACCTGGAGGATCACAAACATCCCTTTATCTCCGGATTGTCTCATGTGGAATTGGCAGCTGGGCCAGCTCCAAATGCCTGCGCCAAGCTGGAATTCCTGAAAGGCTTTTCAAGGGGTGAGCGCTGCATTCCACGGTCGGGCAGCACCCCGGGCCCCCTCCCGGAGCGGGAGACAAAAGGGAACGAGGCTTGGAGAGCGAGTTCCCAACGAGATCCGTGGATGTGACACCCGCGTGCCTGGAAAACCCCGCTCCCTTTCCTTCTAAAGGGGTCGGAGGAGCAAAGGAACGGGAATCTGGCCCAGCTTTCCTGAGTATTCAAGCAGCGTTTCTCCCTGCAGGCCACAGAACAAAGGGAAAACACAACTGCTGTGAACTGGGATGAACTTCCAGCCAAAGCTAGGAGAAGGAATTCCAGCTTTTGGGAGCTGCTTGGTGGGGTGGCCACTGCTCCTGACTCTTGGCCAGCTCAGCTCTACATGGATTTGTAGTCAATAAATTCCTACCCCGAATTCCTGGTGGGCTCTGGTGCCAGTTTGGAAAGGGTGGTGGGGCTGGTGGGACACTCCAGCTGGTCCTGCTGTTCCTGGCTTTGGAATCTGGCTGGAATAAGGTTTGTCACCCACACACTGTCACCTGGGATTGAGGTGAAGGTGCCTCCAACAGGGAATGTTTGGTTTCTCCCAGGGCAAACACAGCAATTCCATGCAAATTCTGCTCCAGACAGTCAAAATTCTGTGGAAACAGGGCTGGAATTAATCCTTGACCAACATTCCTGCTCCTGTGGAGAAGGATGTCCCAAAGGAATTTCCAATAATCTTGGTAAGAAACAACCCTGAGCTCCAGAACTTTGGCTTCCTACATGGATTTCCTGCCCTTCCTAGGCTTTGATGTCTCAGGAGGTGCAAACTCTCCCTCCATGTTCCTCCCTGATGAAGCACCTGCACTAATTGGATTTCCTGGCTCTCACAGGGATTTTTGAGGAGTGCTGCACTGGGATCTTGCTCTGGGAAGTCGGGAAGCAGCTCTGGAGCAGGGAAAGCTCGGCGGAAGCATCCGTGAGCTTCCCAAAAGCTGGGCTGGAGAGTCTGGGCAGGTGTGTGGAGCTTCACCTGCTGCTGGAAGCCAGGGAGGGACTGGAAAACTCCTGGAATTTTCAGGTGCTTTTTCATCACCCATGAGACTCCGGGCACAGCCGTGAGATGCGGGATTGGCACATCCACGGGGAAAATAAAAATCCCTCTTGGGGCTGCAGAAGCTTCCAGCAGCTTTGCTAAGCCAGGACTAGCAGCTGTGGAAAAAGCTTGGAGAGATTTCCTGCTTTCCCTCCACCTGTTTGGCTCTTTGGCCCCGGCAGGGTGAGGAGCGTCCATGAGCACCCTTGGATTGATGGAATTTTGGTGGTTCCCGTGCAATCCCGGGACACTGAGGAGGGTCTGGAGTGCACGACCCCTTAACAGGGCTCTTCCTCCCGCCCCAGCTCTGTGGGAGGCCCAGTCCAGCCCCGTCCCTGCCCCGTGGCCCATCCCGGCATCCCGAGGATCCCAAACCTCGCTCCTCCCAAACCACCCAGGCTGCGGACAGATGTCCTCCCTCGGATCCAGCTGTTCCAGGGGAGGGAATTGCGGCTCCCAGCTGTTTGTCCCTGCTCCGCTGCCAGCGGGGCCGCCGGGGTCAGCGCTCCCTCATCCGTCTCTGTCCGGAGAGCTCCGCTAGCACAGACCTGCTGGAATTCCCTGCTGGAATTCCCTGCTGGAATTCAGCTCGGGTTAGTCCGAAGGGGCTCGGGCAGGAAGAACCTTGGGAAAGCTCCTTCCCTCCATCCCAACATCAGCATCCTGCAGGACAGGACCGGGGTGACGCCGCTGAGATTCCCGGGGCGTCCTTTTGGTGTGAAAAATTCCTTGGAGTGATTCATGGTGCAGAATTCCTGCTCATCCCGCCCTCCCTCCCTCTGTCCCGTCTTTCCCCGCATTCCCATCCCAAGGGAAGCTCGGGGCAGCAGATCCCGGGCCAGGAGCCAGCAGATTCTTAGGATTGATCCCACCCTGCCCTCTCCGTGGGCAGGATCGCGCCTATCCTGGCTTCTCCCTGCTCTGTAAAACAGGAACACGATCCCGACCTTTCCCACCTCCCTCGAGGATTATTGGATAAAGCTCTGTAAACACTCAGGGGGGTGAAAGCCCAATTATTGGAAAATCCAAACAATCCCAGCCCTCCTCTGGAGAGGCAACGCAGCAAACGGGATTCCCAACAAAACAGAGCCACGGAAATGTTGGGAAATCCGCGTGAGCGCGTCCAAGCGGGCAGGAACAGCAGTTTGAGCCCAGCTTAACTTGATTCATGTGGGTTTTGACTCAGATTAGCCGAGCTTAAAGGGAACAAGGCTCCTATTTCTGCTCCTGATTCCTGAACTTGGGTGGGATTTTTTTCCCTACTTTTTTTTCTCTCCCACTTTTCCTTCCTCAAAGGAGCTCTCCTGGATCCTCACTATCCTCTGTGATATTTGAGTGTGCTGGTTTTCATCTCCAGCCCCCAAGTGTGGCTCATCTTCCTTTATTTCAAACCAAAAGCCAAAATTAGGGAAAAACTCCCCATTTCCCCTTTCTTTTCCTAGGCATGCACAACGCATTCCCTCTGTGGAAAAGCAGCAACACATCTGGAGAGCATTTTCCAAGGAATTATCAGAGCGGTGTCCTCAGCTTCGTATTTTTATGTGCCACACATTAAAAATCGCTGAGGGGAGGAGGAAACCCATGAGAAATATATAAAAAAAATTCCAGCAAATTAAAATTGTTATTAAAATTATATATCTATAATTATTATATTAATAATTATTATGAAATTAAATTAAATTAAATTAAATAATAAAATGACATAAAATAAAATAATAACATAACAACATAACATAAAAAAATAAAAAAATAAAATAAAATAAAATAAAATAAAATAAAATAAAATAAAATAAAATAAAATAAAATAAAATAAAATAAAATAAAATAAAATAAAATTAAATTAAAATAAAATAAAATAAAATAAAATTAAATTAAATTAAATTAAAATAAAAGAAAGTGGAGTTTCCATTTGGGAAGGCTGGGAATCTGATTTTATGGAGGAGTTTGCTGTTGGAAAAGCTGTGATTTGTTGATTTATTCCTGATTTTTTTTCCCTGGGGGTGTCCTCAGGGATGGGGGGGAACTTTTGGGAGCAAAGAGGATCCAAGTTTTAGGCTGTGCTGAGGATCCTGGGGAAAAGCAGAGCATGGACATGCAGGGATTGGGATTTTTCCTGGTGGAAGGAGTCCCTGAGGCTGCTGAGATTCCGAGTCTTACAGAGCCTCTGGGAACAGATCTTGGGAAAATCCTGGAGATTCCAGAGGTGGTTAAACTTCAAAAATTTTGGGGAATTGTGTAGAAGGGCTTTGACACTCAAAATGTGGTTTATGGATCCCTGCTGTCCGTGGAAGGAACACACATGGGCACGGATATTCCTCATTCTAGGACACTCCCACATCGAGGTGCTGTTCCATATGGAAAAACAATTCCTGAGGAGCCCAAACAAGCAATAAACTCCCCAAAAAATGCTCTCAGTAAATAAATCATGACCCCAAATCTGTTGCTTCCTGCCCTTCCTTTCCATGCATCCCTTGATGAGCTGCACTTGGCAGGTTCAAAAGCACCTGAATTCCTTTATTGGCTCGTTCCAAGGGGATATAAAACATTCCCAGGAACCAATGGGAAGAGGGATCCTAAAAGCCACGGTGACAGCTGCATTCCACAGGCAGAGAGACAAAGGAATGGTAGAATAATCTGGAGTGAAATAAAGATTTTAATAGGAAAACGAAGTCTTGGGAGAGTGAACATGATCCAAAGCAAACCAGACCTTCACTTGGGGATCTGGGAGAGGGAGGGGAAAAAAATTCCTCTCAGTTTTTCCCCCCTAAAGCAAATTATTCCTCACGGAGCAGTTTCAGATCTGCTGCTAAATTATTAAACTCCTTCTCCGGGGAAAAGAGATCAAATAAACATCCAGCATTCCATGGTTTTTGTGTTTCATAACCAGGTTTGGGTGAGTGGAAAAGCAGCCTGGCCGTGGAGAACCAGGCAATAGGAATAAAATCATCGGATGTTTGGGAATGCTGAGGAGATGTGGAGCCTTCCATAAATCCACAGCTGAAAACAACAGGGAAAAAAAAATTCATTTTATTGAGATCTGGAGGCCAAGGTTTTCCCAGTCTGGAGGAAGTTGATTCCCACCACGTTGGATGTGAATCCAATCTGTGCCAGAGCGAGGCTAAAAGGGACAAAAAGATGGGAATGGATCCGGGATTCTGTCCTGGACCAGAGCAGGTTTGGTTGGATATGTGGGAAGGAGGAGCCAAGGAGGGAGAGTCCAGCAGGAGCGGGATCCTCCAGACCCCTGTGAGGGATAGGGGGGAAATCTGGAAAATGCCCCCAGGACCAAGAGCTGGAGGAAAACCCCCGGCTCTCAGGGATGGGAGATATTCCATGCCCTCATCCCAGCATCCTCGCGCTTTTCCCAGTCCAAACTGGCTCTTCCCAATCTCACTTCCGTGCCTGGAGTTTCCCAATCTTGGAAGTGAGGGAGAAGCTCCAGGAGTGCCCCGGTGGGAGCTGAGATGAACCATCCTACAGGCGGAATTCCTGCTCCAGGAATGTGCCAGAGGTGAGGAAATGGTGGATGTTTGGGAATGTTTTAACCCCTTGTCACCCAGAGCAGCCGCTGCTCCCCACACCCTGAGCTTGGCTCAGCTGCAGCGCCCAGGGATGGAGAGTGGGAACAGCTCTTTTCCCTCTTTTCCCACTTTTTTTCTCCTGGAATTAGGTCTGGATGTCCCCACACAAAAATCAGGCACAGGAGAGGTTTGTGATCTCAGTCTTGGCAGGTTTTCCTCATCAGAAGCCATCCCAGAGATTCCCAAGGAAAGGAATCTGATTTCAGCATCCCAGGATTTCCTTCCTGACAGCTCTATCAGGTCTGTGCAAATCCTTGGGAATTTGGGGTTTTCTGGATGCTCTCCTGAAGGAAAATACAATCCCATGTCATTTTGCTTTTTCAGAGAGGGTTTGGATGTTCAGCTTGATTTCCATCAGCAACAGGGTTTCCATGGGAAACTTTCCATGGATCTTGATGGAATCTACCCCCAAAATACTGGAGTTAGGATCTGGGAATTTCAGGTTTTTCTCTTCAAGCAGAGGAAATTTCATCCCTTCTGCTGGTCCTGAGGTTCCTTCAATCCATTTCTTTTTAAGGAAAAGCCTTTTCCAAGTCGTCCACACTCCAGGATTTTATGGTTTTCCTCTTTTACTCTCAGGTGAGTCGGGGTCAGCACCACCACTTGGCCAGTTTGGCATAAATTTTCCACAAAATTCTCTTTCTCCTTTGTTTTCCACCATCAGGAAATTCTCTTTTCATGGATGTACAACCAGGAAAAGGAAACACAAAGGGAAAATCCATTGATCTGGAAGGAATACTTGAGTTTGAGTTTTGTCTCCCCAAATACTGAGATAAAAACCAGGGAAACGGGATGGAGAAGGAAATTTTCCACAGCTCGTAGGCTGAGCCGAACAGATTGTGTGAAAAGTCCTGGGATGAAGCAGAGCTCTTCGATCTGGAATCAATCCTGGCAGGAAGTGGAAACATTTGCCGTGGAGTGGGAAACAACACATGGTTGTTGCATTATATTTACCCAATAAAGTCCTTTTTTTTTTTTTTTTTCATGTAGAATTGAGGAAAAAAAAAGGCATTTAATAAAAGAAGGATGCTGGGAGTGCTTTTCCACTTAAACACAGAGAGATGAGGAATTTTTTTTCTGTTTTCTCAGGATTTTTGCAGGTAGGGAACGATGCCTGGGGTGGAAAAACAAAAAAACACCTTTGATTTTAGCCTGAGGATGCGGAGGAGGAGCAGCCCCGCTGCCTGCAGGGTTCCGTGTGCCATTCCCGGGGGAGCAGGAGCCCCTGGAGCCCGCGGGATTTTCGGTGACTGCCGCGCGTGGGGGAAGCCGCGGGAGCAGCGTGGGCAGGGAGCGGGGCCGGGAGCGCTCCCACCCCGCCGCGGATTCCGGGAGCCTCCAGGGGGAGGAGGAGCTGGAGAGGGTCGGGGTTGTGTAACGGGACACGCGGGACGTGTCACCCCCTGCTCCGGGTGAGGATCCTGCCGGGTGCGGGGCTGATCCGTCAGGATCGGGCAGGTTTTCCTTGTCATCCATCCCAAAGCAGAGATTCCCAAGGAAAAAAAACCTGATTTCTGATGGTTTTCCTTGTCAGAAGCCATCCCAGGGCAGAGATTCCCAAGGAAAGGAATCTGATTTCACCACCCCAGGATTTCCTTCCTAGCAGCTCAATCGGGTCTGTGCAAATCTTTGGGAATTTGGGGTTTTCTGGATGCTTTCCTGAAGGAAGATACAATCCCACATCATTGGGAATTTGCTTTTTCAGCTTCCCATCGGGTGTGGTCACAGCACAGGTGGCTGGGGAGCTGTTCCACAGTGCAGGAAGGTTTTCCATGCAAAACTCAGGAACTGTGTCCATGGAGGTGCCTTTGGGAGCACAGAGAGTGGCTGGAGCCCCCCCAGAGCCTCTCCTTTGATGGGTGGGAGGCAGCTGAGGAGCTCACTTGTCCAGGGGTTTAGAATCCCAGAATCCCAAAATCTGGAATCCCAGAATCCCAGAATCTGGAATCCCAGAATCTCAGAATCTGGAATCCCAGAATCCCAGAATCCCAGAATCTCAGAATCCCAGAATCCAGAATCCCAGAATCCCAGAATCCCAGAACCCCAGAATCCCAGAATCTCAGAATCTGGAATCTCAGAATCTGGAATCCCAGAATCCCGGAATCCCTGAGGCTGGAAAAGCCCTCCCAGCCCATCCAGTCCCAGCTGTGCCTCATCCCCACCTTGCCCCAGCCCAGAGCCCTGAGTGCCACATCCTTGGACACCTCCAGGAATGGCTCCAAACCTCCCTGGGCAGTTCCAAAGCCTGACCACCCTTTCCATGGAGAAATTCCTGCTGATGTCCATCCCGAGCCTCCCCTGGCACAGCCTGAATCCTTGGATTTCCCGGATGTGTCAGGGGGTGAAAGCTCTGCCAGGTCCTTCACACCTGCAGGGAATTCCCAAGGTGGGGATTGGGGAATGGAGGAGCTGTGGGTGACCCCCGGCACGGCCATGGGAATGTCAGGATCATCCAGTGCCACCCCTGCCATGGCAGGGACACCTCCCACTGTCCCAGGCTGCTCCAAGCCCTGTCCAACCTGGCCTGGGGCACTGCCAGGGATCCAGAAACAGCCACTGCTGCTCTGGGAATCTGTGCCAGGGCCTGCCCACCCTCCCAGCCAGGAATTCTTTCCCAAAATCCCATCCTTCCCTGCCCTCTGGCAGTGGGATCCATTCCCTGTGTCCTGTCCCTCCATCCCTTGTCCCCAGTCCCTCTCCAGCTCTCCTGGAGCCCCTTTGGGCCCTGGAAAAGGGGCTCTGAGCTCTCCCTGGAGCCTTCCCCACTCCAGGCTGGATAATCCCAGTTTTCCCAGCCTGGCTGCAGAGCAGAGGAGCTCCAATCCTCTCAGCCCCTTCCCAGCTCCCACAGGAGCTCTCCAGTGAAGTCCATTTCCAGGGAAACAGCACCAATTCCTGAAGTTTTGCAGCTCAGAGCTGGTTTCCACAGAAACGTTTCAGACTCCGAACCCGGAGGACTTTCTTCCCTCAGTTCTCACTTATGCCATTCCTGGTGGGAATTGTCAAAACCCAGAGCAGCTCAGGCCTTCCCAGCGTCCTGAACATTTCCCAGCCAGGTAAATCAGGCTGGGAAAAGGCTCAGGATTTAAACCAAGATTTTAACCTTGTGCTTATTCCTCATCCTTTCCAACCTCTGCCTGTTGGAAAACCTCTCCGTGGTTGTCTGGGAAGGGAGAGACAACTGGAGACCAGGAAAAAAAACCAACTTTCCTTTTCTCGGAGTGCCTGCAGCTGTCAGCTGAACCCATTCCTGCCCTCTCCAGAGCAACAGCTGGAGCAGCCAAAAATGGGATGCTGGGCATGAAGCAGAGCTCCTGCAGGGATCATTTACAGCCAGCACCTCGCAGATGCCACTTCCGTTAAAAAACATAAACTGGGCAGGAAAAAACACCCCACAGATGGAAAAATTATTTGCCTGACATCGGGAATTCTTGTTGTTACATGACCCCCGCCATGTGTTGAGCTGGAAAAGGCGGGAGGGGAAGAAAAGGGAAACTGGAGGAAGGAAAAATTCTCCGTGAATTCGCTTTTCACCTGTTGTCTCAGGCCGGGGGTCTGCGCTGGTGGGGGCAAGATGGGGCCACTGGTTTGACTCCAAGGGTTCTCTTCCCTGGAAATATTTTCAAAAGGAAGGAAATTTCTCGCCAGCAATTGGGGTTTTTATTTGCTGGCTCATGCAGTGATGGAATTGGGTGTTCTTCCCTGGATAATCCCATTCCGGCTCAGCTTGGAGGGAAGGAAAAGGTGACAGTGGGCTCTGATCTGTTTGCTCCTGGTTCCCCAGGGAATGTCAGGCTGGATAATGGGATGGGAGGGAACGGAGGGATGGAACAGAAATCCTGGCACAGGGGGGTTCCTGTGGGCCCCACACCTCTCTCCATCCTGGCTGCGTCCAAACCTGTGGATCCCAAAATCCTGGCACACACAGAGCCATGGAACTGGGACCAGGATGTGAGGAGCCTGCACGGATAAAGCATCAGGAAAACCTTGGGGATATAAATACAGCAGGGAAAGGCTCTGTGCTGGGGCACTGAACAGGATTCCAGGGAATGGTCACATCCCCAAGGCTGCCAGAGCTCCGGGAGTCTTCAGACAATGCCCTCAGGAATAGCGAGGGATTTTGGGGTGTCCTAGGCAGGGCCAGGAGCTGCATTTGATGTTTCCAACCCCTTCCAGCTCAGGATGTTCTGTGATTCCATGGAAACATCCCTTCCACCAAAGGAACCATCAGCCCTTTTCCCTGCTGTGCAGGTATCCATAAGATCTGGGGAGAAATTAATGTAATTTGTGAAGATATCAATATAATCTTTAGAAACATCAATGTAATTTGTGACGATATCAATACAATCTGTAAAAACATCAATGTGATTTGTGGAGATATCAATGTAATTTGGGAAGATAGTGATGTAATTTGTGGATATATCAACATAATTTGGGAAGGTATCAATGTGATTTGAGAAGATATCAATGTAATTTGGGAAGGTATCAATATAATCGGTAAAAACTTCGATGTAATTTGGGAAGATCGATGTAATTTGTAGATATATCAATGTAATTTGTGGATATATCAACATAATTTGGGAAGGTATCAATGTAATCTGTAAAAACAGCAATGTAATTTGGGAAGATATCAATGTGATTTGAGAATATATCAATGTAATTTGGGAAGATACCAATATAATCTGTAAAAACATCAATATGATTTGTGGCGATATCAATGGGATTTGGAAAGATATCAATGTGATTTGAGAATATATCAATGTAATTTGGGAAGATACCAATAAAACTGTGAAAATCCCGATAGGAATTGTCGATATCCCGGAGGAAACATTCCCGGCATTTCTCGGCCGATGCTCCCCAGGTCCCAAATTCTGCAAACGTGGATTAGCTCCAGCCCTGCAGCTGATCCATCACTGCCTGCCCTCCGTGCTGCAGCTCCTGTCAGCGTTTCGGGGCTTTGCCAGGGGTTTAAAAAGCGGGGACAAAGCGGGGACAGGAGCACGGGGGGACAGAGATGGGGAGGAGATGGGGGGGCTGTGAGAGGAGGAGGAGGAGGAGGAAGAGGCAGACCCTCCTCAGGCAGGGTGAAATGGGAAGAGAGAGGGGAAAGGGGAGGAAAGGGGGGAAAGAGGAGGGAAAGAAGGGGAAAAGTCCTGGCACAGGAGCACAGGAAAAGTGCGGATCCTCCATCCTTGGAGCGGTTTGATGCCCATCCAGTGGAGCCAAGGATTTCCTCCTCAGCTCGTGCCTGATTTGGGGCTGGCTTAGGGAGCTGCGGGGTCTCTTCAGACCTGTCCCAGCGCCACACGGGGCTTTCCAATCTCCCACAACATTCCGAAAATCTGGAAGCTCCAAAAATGTGCATCCAAGCCACCAGGATGAGGATGACAACCCTGGAACAGGGGGAGACCTCCCTCACCCCCTTTTGTCCTCCCCTCCCACCCGCAGAACCCGGAGTGAATCCCCCTCCAGTTTGGCGCTTCCCGGATGGAAATTCCCGCATCCCAGACCTGGATTCGCTCCCCAGCCCCCGGCGCTGCCCATCCACCCCACCTCCCCTCCAGGGGAATTTGGGGAGCTCCGCAGCCCCGCATCCCCTCCCCGCAGAGCTCCCCGGAGCTTCGGGAAAAGGAGTGCGAGGGAGGAGGGAGCTTCAGCTGGGAGCTTCATCCTCCCCGCTAGGAGCGGGAGAGCATTTGCTGGTGGGAGAAACGTTCCCGGTGACAGGTCCTAAAATAATTGTGGAGGTGACATGAGTGAACGACACCGGTAATGAGCGCGAGTTGGTGGAGCTGCCACCGCTCGCTGCGGTCCCCAAGGAAGCTCTGCCGCCCCCGCCGGGCCTAATTTGAGAGAAAGTTTGGGAGTTCGGCTTCACCCTGAGCGGAGCCGCCGTGCTCCAGCTCCTCCCGCTCCTCTGGTGAAGGAGAAATATTAAATCTTGGCTGGTTGAGGGCTGGGGTTGATTTCCAGCTGCTCTTTCAGCCCTCTGGGGAAGCGTAACTCGTTCAGAGTCCCAAGAATTGTGCCCAAGTGTGGTGTCCTCATCCCTCGGGGTGATCCCAAAGGAGTTCACTCCTTTTTAGCAGGAGATCAGGGATCATTTCCAACATTGGAAGGAGCAAATATCACTTCCAGAGGGTGTTTTTTCTTGTGGCTTTCAGGCTCTTTTTACAGCAAAAAACTTCTAGGAATTGTGGCAAAACCTCCCGGGAATGATGGCAAAAACCTCCTGGGAATGATGGCAAAACCTCCCGGGAATGATGGCAAAACCTCCTGGGAATGATGGCAAAACCTCCCGGGAATGATGGCAAAACCTCCCGGGAATGATGGCAAAACCTCCTGGGAATGATGGTAAAAATCTCCTGGGAATGATGGCCAAAATCTCCTGGGAATGATGGCCAAAACCTCCTGGGAATTACGGTAAATGATCCCACATCTCCTTTTCAGCAGGAGATCAGGGGTCATTTCCATCACTGGAGAGAGCAAATGTCACCTCCAAAATATCCTCTTGTTTGTGGCTTTCAAGCAGTTACGGTACAAATGTTGGGAAAAGGATTTAGGATTTAGGATTTAGGATCAGGAAAGCTGACGATGGTCACAGGGCTGGAGCCTGTCAGGATTTGGTGTTTGTACAGCCTTGGATTCTTTTCCAGCTCTGGAAATTCAGGTGAAACGCTTTGGGAGGGACAAATCCCCCTGGATTTGGAGCCTCTCGGTGAATAAGTGGAGACCTTTGGGGTGTGATGGTTAAATTGAGAGGTGGCACCTGACGCTGGGCTGAGATGATCCCAACCTCATCCAGCCTGGGAATCTCCCAGATTTTTGGCTGGGAGGGATGAAGGATTTGGGCTGTGAGTCCAAACTTCCACCCCAGAGCCTTTGGGAAGCTTGGGATAGCCATGGATGATTTTCTGCTTTATCACACACCGAGGAGAGGGAAATTCAGCTCCAAGTCCCTCTTGCATCAAATCCAGGTGATCATTCCTGTTCCTCCCTTCAAATCTCCCAGGGAACTTCCATTTGATCCTCCAGCAACAAGGATTCCCCGTGATCCTGGGAAAAAAGCTGACATTTCACTGGAGAAATCAGCTGGACCTTCAGGAGCATCCCTCTGGGGTTTTCCTTGATTTTTATATCCAGACAAGCGCAGGGAGCTCCCATTTGTGCCAATCCAGCAAGGACAGCCCATTCCCTCCTTCCTGACATTCCATGGAGCAGGTTAAAGAGAGGAGGAAAAGTTGGCATGAAGGGTTGGAAGCAGCTGCAGGAGGGACCCCAGGACTGCAGGATTTGGAGAACGATTCTCCGGAGTTTTCCTCCTGAGTCCCTGAGCTCCCCTGAGCTCCAAGTCCATTCCATGGGATGTGTCCTGCCCTCTCCATGTCCAAAATCTTTGCACCACTCAAATCCCTGCCAAATCCCGATTTCTGCTGGCATTACCCACATTCCACCCCCCTCAGAAGTATTAAAACATTATATTCCAGATTCCTCTTCCCACTTCCCAACATTATCATTCCAGATAATTTAGTTCTCCTCTAAATTAATTAAGACACTAATTTCCTGACCCTTCCCTTTTCATCTGGGAACTCATGTTCTGGAGAGAATTCCAAACTCCCTCCTACTTTCCTTTCCTACATGTTTCCCCCTAATTAACCATCGTCAGCTTTACCGCCTCCGGATTATTGCAAATGAGTGATGCCTCCCTAATTAATAACATCTTAATCACGTTATCAACCTTCGCCATTGCCAGACAAACTGCAGGGAGAGGATTCCTTCCCTCGGGAATCTCTCCAGGGAAATGATGGATGGTTTGGAATGAATCCCCGGGTGTTTGACACGTGTTTATCCCAAACACCCCGTTCAGAGATAACCTTATCAGCCAAGGCCTTATCAGGGCGGGTTTCCTCCCTTTACCACCTGCTGGAGGTGTCGGGGTTAACACAGCTCGGGGATCTTGGGAATCCTTGGATTTGCCCTCCTTTGGCCGGGATAATCGCGATTAACGCTGATTGTTTTCCTGCTGCGGATAAGGAGCGACTTCCACGAGGGGCTGGCGTCTCCAGCCCCGCATTCCAGGAGGTTTTACAACGCGAATCTGGGAAATATCACGGATCTTTATTTCCCTCTAGTGGCGCATCCAAAAAAATCCAGCTGAATATCCCAACCCCTTCTTCCTCAGGGATCAGAATTCTTTTTTTTTTTTTTTAATTGCTTTGCCTCCCTCCCAGTCCAAATATCCAGGTGATATTTGATTATTAAATTGATATTTGATATGTCGAGGGTGGACGAGGCATTTCCAACTTTTCCAGGATGGGAATGAGGATCACAACACTTTGTCCTTGAAGAGATTCCTCTGTCACTCACCACAGGATAAAATCAGGAATCGTTTGCAGTTAGAGAAGAAGAATTGATGGGAAGAGGAGAATCTGGGGATAATCAGGATAATCGCCTGCCTGGAGGGAGCTGGGAGAGCAACTCGATCCCAATCCCTGTGTGGAAAAACGGGATTGAGGGGCTCCTAGGGAGGAGTTTGTTCGAGGCAAACCCTTCTGGGATTGCTGTGGCTTTTTATCCTTCAGGAGAAGGAGGCTGAGCCCATCTGAGCCTGGGACTGGGAGAGGGGACAGGGATCCAGGGCTGGGAACGCTCCTGGAATGTCCAGCTGGGCCCCTCTGGATGGGTTCATCCTCTGAAGCAAACCTGGAAATGAGAGAGGTGTGGAAACCCTGCAGGGATGGGAGAGAGGGAATAACGCCAGTGGGGAAATCCTGATACCTGTGGAATGGAAAATATCCCTCTTTTTAAAGCTTGGCTGACTCCAGAATTCCCCAATTTCCAGCTCTGGCTTTGATTCCTCCAGGCGAAGTGGAAGAGGGAAGCTCATGGCACCTCAATTCCCTTGGGAAGAAAAAGGGATATTTAATATTTAATGTATTTGTTTACATTAAATAAAATCCACTTTTGTAGCTCCAGGGTCAGCACCTACTGAAGACTTCCTTTAAAAATTAATAAAGTGTGGAATTAACAGCAGAATTTCCTTCGGAACTGTTCTCCTAAAATACGAGAGTGGCCTCTAGTGGTGCCATCTCCTGAGTTATCCTTCCCCGAATATGAAAAACAAGTGATTTGATTTAATAATTAGTAATAAATAATTAGTATCAGACTTACTATTTAGTAATAAAATATAATTAGAAAAATTAAGAATTCTTTGGGGAACTCAACCCTCTTTTCCAATGGTTTTTTTGCTCCTTATCAGTCCTGACCTTCCCAAGCCAACCTTACATCAAAAAAATTGACTAAAAAGAAGGGGATTTTAAATTGGTATTATTTGGGATATTTGATGCTCTTAAAATGGGAGATAAAGTTAATCTTGAGTATTTTGTTTTAATAGATTGACATTTGGAACAAAGTTTGGTTTGGGGTCTGGTTTTGGTTTGGGGTCTGGTTTGAGGCTTGGTTTTGGTCTGGTTTTGGTTTGTTTTGGGGTCTGGTTTTGGACTGGGGTCTGGTTTTGTTTTGGGGTCTGGTTTGGGGTTTGGTTTTGGTTTAGGGTCTGGTTTTGGTTTGGTTTGAGGTCTGGTTTTGGTCTGGTTTTGGTTTGGGGTCTGGTTTTGGTTTGGGGTCTGGTTTTGGTTTGGGGTCTGGTTTTGGTTTGTTTTGGGGTCTGGTTTTGGTTTAGGGTCTGGTTTTGGTCTGGTTTTGGTTTGGGGTCTGGTTTTGGTTTGGGGTCTGGTTTTTTTTGGGGGTCTGGTTTTGGTTTGGGGTCTGGTTTTGGTTTAGGGTCTGGTTTTGGTCTGGTTTTGGTCTGGTTTTGGACTGGGGTCTGGTTTTGGTTTGGGGTCTGGTTTTGGTTTGGTTTAGGGCTTGGCTTGGGGCCATCTCCAGGGCCCTGCTGCAGAGTTTTCACCTTCCAGAGAACCCTGTAAAATCAGTATTTCCCAGGATAAATCCACACATCCCACCTTTTCTGTCCCCTCAGGAACACTCCATTGGGAGGGACCTGAAATCCCAAAATCCCATCCCGTTCCAACCCCTTCCACCATCCCAGGCTGCTCCAAGCCCCGTCCAGCCTGGCCTTGGACATCCCAGGGATGCAGCAGCCACAGCTTCTCCAGGAATCTGTGCCAGGGCCTCCCTCCTCACTGTAAAAAACCCTTAATATTTCATCAGAACCCCCCGTTTTTATGCCAATCCCTGCTGTTCCATGAGGAATTCCTATTTTTGGAGCTGCAGGACGCGGTGCCCTTGGCTGCCCAGCAGTGACTCGCAGGCTGTGCCCTCCCCGTGCTCCTCCAGGCGTGTCCCAGCTCCTGCTCCTCGGGAGCACAATGATCTTCCCCGACCTTCCAGCTCAAGCTGTTCCCACAAAAAAAACCAGGAGCTCCAGCTGCTCCACAAAGTCTCTTTTTTTGCACTGAGCCTCGCAGTTGATTTGGGAGATTTGCCTAAAAAAAAAAAAATAAATCTCCTTCACCAGCTCAGCTTGGAGCCTTCCAGGATTCCTGGTCCTCGCAGGGATTTAAAACAGCAAAAAATTCAATATAAAATCCAAGGATCTTCAGGGATGCTGGTGAAGGTGAGCAGGGTTTGAGTCCTGTTTCCAACCCTTCCCTGGGATGGTGAAATCACATAAAATTATCCCCAGTAATTTGGGGGATCCAGGGGGATCAGCTTTTCCATGGAAACAGCCCTGTCCCTGCTCCAGGGCTCCGAGCTCTGGGAGCACTGGGAAGGGATCACTGGGATGGGACTGGGAGCTCTGGGAGCACTGAGAATTGGGGCAGAACAGGAAGTTCTGGGAGCACCTCTCTCCCTGCTCGGATGGATCAGGAAAACTCCAGGGAAAGGAAAATTTAAACCTGGAATGGGGAAGGGCAAAACTCCCCTTTCCCTCCTGGTGCTCCCAGGCTGATCCAAAATTCCCTTTTCCCTCTCATCCCGAGGAACGGGGCTGGAGCTGCCAGGGGGAACCTGGAAATTCCCTTTGCCTTCTGCAATTAACGGGAAGAGGTTGGAAACAGGGAAAAGAGAAGGAGAAGGAGAAGGAGAAGGAGAAGGAGAAGGAGAAGGAGAAGGAGAAGGAGAAGGAGAAGGAGAAAGAGAAGGAGAAGGAGAAGGAGAAGGAGAAAGAGGAATGGGGAAAATAAATTCAGAGCCCAAAGTGACCTTAAGTAAATCCCCAAAGTGTTTTTTTCCCAAGGAAGAGACCGAGGGTAAAAAAGTGTGAGCATGAAAATCGTGGAATTCAGGAATGGTTTGGGTGGGGAGGGACCCTCAAGCTGATCCAGGCCATGGACAGGGACAATTCCCAGCACCCCAGGGTGCTCCAAACCCGATCCAGCCTGGCCTTGGACACTCCCAGGCATCCAGGGACAGCCACAGCTTCCATGGAAATCCATTCCAGCTCCTCCCAGGGAAGAATTCCTTCCCCATATCCCATCCACGTCTCCCCTCTTTCTGCACAAAGCCATTCCCACTTTTCCAGCTCGTGCACAAATCCCAGAGGGTTTTTTGCTCCTTCATTTTTTCCTTTTTTTCCCTTTCTCCTGCTTAAAAGGATGCCGAAATGTCCCAAAGAAAAATTCTTTCCATGTGATCCCAGCACTTTCCCTCTTGGCCGGAACTCTGGATGTGGTTTTGGGTTCTGTGGTGGAGTTTTTTTCATCCTCTTATTTTTTTTTTAATCCAATTTTTTTCACTTTTTATTTCCATCCCTGGGAGAGACCCTGCAGAATTCCAGACTGGCAGCGAATCCCGAGGAAACCAGAGTGGGACAAAGGTGCAGGAGCCCTGCACAAGTCGGTGCAAGCAAAGAAAATCGGAAATTTTTCCTTTTGCCAAGTTTTCCCAAGGATCCAGCCTGACTTTCCGTGTTTCTCTTGGATCCCAGCACGGAAAGCTGCAGCCTGCCCGGAGAGCTGCAGCTGAGGAGCAGCGAGGGAAGGAAAATCCAGGGATTCTGAGGGTCGAGGTGAGTTCCAGGGGTCGGGGTGAAGGGATGGAATCCCCTGTGGGAACTCAGCATTCCCGCCCTGCCGAGCAGATTCCTTGGGAAAGGCGGGACTGAGGGGCTTTGGGAGTGCTGGGCCGGCTTTAATTTGTCCCAATTAAAATTCCCCATCCCGTTCTCCATCCCGGGCGCCCCAGGACGGAGCTTTTCCCGGCGGGATGCAGCTCCCAGCGGGATGGGGATGGATCCAGGGCAGGAAGGAGCCGTTTCCTGGAGCCTCCACAGGAGCGGAAACTTTCAGGGAATTGCGCTTCTCCAGCCCTTTGGAATGTGCCGCTGGCTCCGGGATGGGATTGGGACGGGAGCGGGATCCAGGCACCGCATCCTGCTGGGAAAATCCCACCCGTGACCCTCTGCAGGGAAAACCTTCCAGGACGCTTCCCGCTGGATTCCCAGCACCGGCAAATCCCGGGAGCGCTGCTCTTCCATCGGGAAGGGTGAAGGAGAGCTCGGGGCCCGCCGCTTCCATCAGGAGGGTTCGTCCTGCGGGAGAAGCTGCCCCGGGAATGACTTTTACTGTAATTCCTGCTGAATCACCGCCTGCGCTGCCTCGGTAGCCGGGAATTCTGCCAGGGAGCCGCCCCGCCTGGAGCAGGGACAATTCCGGGACACGGCAGCAGCCAGAGGTGCGGGCAGGGACACGGAGAGGGAGAGAGGGAAGAGCTGCTCCCTTGGGAATCGGGATCAGACTCCTGCTCCCTGTCCCAGAGCACTGTGAAACCTTGGGATGAAGAGAAGAGGGAAAAGCTGTTCCTTTGGGAATCACAGACATCTTCCTGCTCCCTGTCCTTGTTCCCTTGGAAATCAGGAATATCCTGATGGATCTTCCATCCTGAAGTTCCAGGGTGGAACTTTGGGATGAAGAGAAGAAAGAAAAGCTGTTCCCTTGGGAATCAGGAGCATCCTTCTGCTCCCTGTCCACATTCCCTTGGGAATCGGGATCATCCTCCTGCTCCCTGCCCCAGGGCAGGGTGGAACCTTGGGATGAAGAGGAGGAAAGAGGGAAAAGCTGTTCCTTTGGGAATCAGGAATATCCTCCTGCTCCCTGTGCCAGGGCGGTGTGAAACCATGGGATAAAGAGAAGGAAAAAGGGAAGAGCTGCTCCCTTGGGAATCACAGACATCCCCCTGCTGGGGCAGGAGGGAACCTTGGGAATTTGCAGGAATCCAGGTGAAGATGGCTTTAAAAATTAACGGAAATAACAAAGGATTTAATTACATGGAATTCGAGCCATGAATGCTGATGGAAAAGGGGGTTGATCCCTCCTCCAGCTCCTGGAATGAGGTGCAATCACAAATCCAAAGGGATTTCCAGTTCTGATGGATTTCAGGAAAGAACATTCCCTGCTCTCAGAAGAGAAGTCATTTTCCTGCTAATAGGGATTTGTTGGATTTCCAGGAGCTGGAAAGGCGTGATTGACACTTCTATTGGAGCAGGGAAGAACAGGAAGAAAACATTTCCCAGGATTGCTGCTCCAATCCCTCTCCTGACAGGTTTTTCCTCCTTTTTTCCCTACCCTGGCTCAGTTTATTCCCCAGGAAGCAGCTCCAAGGCTGGAAGTTCTCCCTCCTTCCCTCCCTCTGGAATGAAATCCATGAAATCCATGGATCCTGGATTTCCAATGAAATCCAGGCCATCCAGCACCTCTTCCCAACCTATTCCAGGAGTTCCAGCTGGTGGGAGAGGAGCCATTCCCAGCCTGGGGTCAGCCCGAGTCCATCTCCAATTGGGCTTTGGAGAAGATCCACGGAGGCATCGATCCAAGAAATCTGGATGAGGCTGCACTGCAATCAATGGAATGACACTAATTACACACGGAATGGGAATGGGGCCGATCTCCAGCTCCAATCCTTCCCTGGGAACAGGTCAGTGAGGAGCCAGAGAAAATTCCTCCTCTTTTCACCTGTTCCCGGGCAAGGATTGGAGCTGATTCTGGGAGATATCCAGGGAAAAAATGCTTTGAATGTGGAAAATAGAGGAATTTTTTTCTGGCTCCTCACTGACCTGTTCCTAGGGAAGGATTGAGCTGAATCTGGGAGAAATCCAGGGGGGAAAATGCCTCAGATGGAGAAAAAAGAGGAATTTTCTCCCTGGATTTTTTCCAGAATCAGCTCAATTTTTCCTTAGGAACAGGTCAGTGAAAATTCTTCTTTTTTCCCCATCTGAGGAATTTTCTCCCAGGATTTCTCACATCATCCAGAACCTTTGGAGCTCACCGGGAGCAGATGAAAACACAACAAAGGCTCCCCAAACCCCAGGGTTTGTGCAGAGCAAATCCCACTTTGCTCTTGGGGTTTCCATCCCACACATGGATGGAAAATCAAACTGGAAAAAACCCACAGGGATTTCAGCTGGGAGAGAATATGAGAAAGGATAAACCATGGAAAGATGTAACCAGCAAGAGGCTGCCAGGGGACATTTAAAGATAGAAATGCTTTGGATTTCTTTTTGTTTTGTTTTTCTTCTGGGCTTCCCCCCACCCCGCCCCCAAAAAATCAGGGTTTGGCTCTATATTTAAATAAAACCCATATTTTATAAATAAATAAATAAATAAATAAATAAATAAATAAATACATTAATAAATACATCTGATATATTTCTAGAATAATATATAGTTATAGATTATAATAACATATATTAAATATATATTAAATATATGTTAAATTATGTAATATATATTATATATTATATTGTATATATATAATATATAATATATATTATATATTATATAATATATAGTATATAATGCATAATGTATAATGTATAATATTATATTATTATAATATTATACATTATACATTATATACTATATATTATATACTATATATTATATATTATATATTATATAATATATATTATATATTATATATTATATATTATATATTATATATTATATATTATATATTACATATTACATATTATATATTACATATTACATATTACATATTACATATTATATATTATATATTGTATATTGTATATTATATATATCAATGAATATATTAATGAATATATAAATATATATAAATATAATCCATATTTTCCCCCTAATTTTGATTTTTTTGGGGGATACTGAGGCACCAAACAAACCAACAGAACATCCCTTCCATCTTTCCCCCAGAAATTTCCTGCAGGGATTGCTCCAAGAGCTCTTCCAGCGGAGCTTCTTCTCCCAGCAGGTTCTGTTTGGGATATTTTATTTTCCCCAGTCCTTTTGCTGACCCGGTGTCTCCTGGCAGCTGTCACGGGCGATGCCAGCCAGGAATTGCCTTTGGCAGCGCTCCCGGGGGCACCGTTCCCGCCCGGAGCGTCCCGGTGCCACTCGGGCTCCGTTAATGATTAACCCAAGGAAAGCACTGGCCAGGTGGCCCCGCTCGGGATCGCCCCGTTAATGGTTTGCGTTCCCTCTCCTCTCCAGCTGCTCCCCGGGATGGGCGCCCTGATCCTGCTGCTCCTGCTCTCCGCCGGGAACGCCGGATCCCAGCCGGGCGCGGCGCTGCCCCGGCGGCGCCTGGCGTGCGTGAGGTGCTGCGGGCCCTCGGAGCAGCCCGTGTCCATCCTCTCCCAAAGATCCACCAGGATGAGCATCCATGCCCGGTATTCCGTGCCCAAAATCCGGCCCACCATCGACATCACCATCCTCAAAGGTGGGCGCAGCTCGCTTCTCCTTGCTGCTCTTCCTCGGCGCTTCCCTGCCGCAAAATTCAGCCCAAAATTTGAAACGAGGGCAAGGGGTGCCCCAAAAGTGACCAAAATAAGGTCAAGGCACGCCCAAAATGTGTTTGAGGTTAAGGGTGACCAAATGTGCCCCAAAGTGCCAAAATAAGGGCAAGAGGTGGCCAAAAATGTGTCCAAACAAAGGGAAAGGGGTGCCCAAAATGTGTTGGTGCCCAAATGTGCCCAAAATGAGGTCAAAGGGTGCCCCAATCATGGTTGTGACCCAAACAGGGTCAAAGGGCACCCATAGCAAGGTCAAGGGGTGCCCAAATTTGCCCAAAGGCTGAGGGGGCCCAAAATGTGTCCAAACGAGGTTCAGGAGGGCCCAAAAAACGTCAAGGACTCCCCAAAATGTGCCAATGCCCAAACATGGCCCAAAGTTAATCCTGGGAATTGGGAAGCTGCTGATGTCTGACCAATACTCCCAGATTAATCCTCCTGGGAACTGGGAAACTGCTGATATTGGACCAGTATTCCCAAATTAATCCTTCTGGGAATTGGGAAGGTTCTGATGCCTGATCGATGTCCCTGGGTTAATTCTTCAGAGGAATGGGAAGCTGCTGATGTCTGACCAATATTCCCAAATTAATCCTTCTAGGAACTGAGAAGGTTCTAATACCTGATCGATATCCCTGGGTTAGTCCTCCTGGGAATTGAGAAGGTTCTGATATCTGACCAATACTCCCAGATTAATCCTCCTGGGAATTGGGAATCTGCTGATATCTGACCAATACTCCCAGATTAATCCTCCTGAGAATTGGGAATCTGACCAATATTCCCAGATTAATCCTCCTGGAAATTGGGAATCTGACCAATACTCCCAGATTTATCCTCCTGGAAATTGGGAATCTGACCAATACTCCCATATTAATCCTCCTGGGAATTGGGAATCTGCTGATATCTGACCAATACTCCCAGATTAATCCTCCTGGAAATTGGGAATCTGACCAATACTCCCATATTAATCCTCCTGGGAATTGGGAATCTGCTGATACCTGACCAATATTCCCAGATTAATCCTCCTGAGAACTGGGAATCTGACCAATATTCCCAGATTAATCCTCCTGGGAATTGGGAATCTGCTGATATCTGACCAATACTCCCAGATTAATCCTCCTGGGAATTGAGAAGGTTCTGATATCTGACCAATATTCCCAGATTAATCCTCCTGAGCACTGGGAATCTCCTGATTTCCGCCCAGTATTCCCATGCTGGGCAAACACCGAGCCGGGCCGTCCCTGCCATCCGCCCTCCCCTCCCCGTGCCTGACCCTCTGTCCCCTCACCCCGCAGGCGAGAAGGGCGAGGCGGGCGAGCGGGGCCGGCCGGGGGCTGCGGGGCCGGCGGGAGCTCCGGGCCCGCGGGGACCGAGCGGCCACAAGGGCCAGAAGGGCCGGGCGGGCCCGCAGGGCCTCTCCTGCCATCAGCGCTTCGCCGCCTTCTCCGTGGGCCGCCGGCAGCCCCTGCACGGCTCCGGCCGCTTCCAGCCCGTGGCCTTCGACACGGAATTCGTCAACCTCTACCAGCACATGGACGCGTCCTCCGGGAGGTTCCTCTGCCACGTGCCCGGCGTTTATTACTTCAGCCTCAACGTGCACACGTGGAGCTTCAAGGAGGCCTTCGTGCACGTGATGAGGAACGAGCGCGCGGCCGCCGTGCTGTACGCGCAGCCCGGCGACAGGGGCGTCATGCAGAGCCAGAGCCTGATGCTGCAGCTGCGGGAAGGGGACCAGGTGTGGGTCAGGATGTTCAAGAGGGAGCGGGAAAACGCCATTTACAGCCAGGAGTCGGATGTGTTCGTCGTCTTCAACGGGCACCTGGTGAAACCCGCCCTGGAGTAGGAGCTCCTCAGCCCAGGGCAGAGCTTTGGGACATCCAGCGGTGTCCTCCCTCCAGAATTGTGTCTCTAATTCCGTTTGGAATGGTTGTAGCCATGGAAAGAGTTGTTTTCCCACGTCTGCACCCAGACTTTTTTTTTTTTAATCCAGTTTTTTTCAATTTTTATTTCCATCCCTGGGAGAGGCCCTGCGGAATTCCAGACTCAGTGAATTTTTTAATCCAATTTTTTTCAATTCCAAGCTGCGCAGGAATTCCAGAGGGTTCCCAGCTCCCTTTGTGAACGTTCCCGGGGTTTGTCCAGTTGACAGCAAAAATTTCCCTCTTTCTCTGCGTCTCCCATTCTTCTGAAATATATCCAACCTTGGAAGGTGGTTTTCCCACTTATTTACGGATGGAGGAGACTGTTCCAGCTGCTCAAGAATTCCAGGAGTTTTCCAGCTCTCAGTGTAGCCCCTCAGGAACATCCCTGAAGAGTTGCCAAGTCAGCAGCAAAACGTTTCCCTTCCTTCCCTGCATCTCCCATTCCATTTGGAATATCTGTAGCCCTTGGAATTCTGGTTTTCCACCCCTCTGTGGACAAATTCCACCTGCACAAAAATTCCAGAAGATTCCCAGCTCCCTGTGGATGATCCCCCAAAATTTGCAGAGTTGGCAGCAAGATTTCCCTCCTTCGCTGTGCTTTGGGGAAGGAATTACAATAATTAGGATATCATTAGGATAAAAAAATTATCCCTAAGGACCAGCGCCGTTATCCAGGTGCTAATTAAGGAATTTTTTTATTCCTGCAAAAATCTCGGATAATTAGAGCCCCTCCCTGCCCCAGCAGCACCAGGTCGAGTCCTCTCAGGCAGAATTTTGGCATTAAAATCAATATTTTGCACAGGAATTAATCCCAAATTCCATTCCGTGTCATATTCCACAATTCCAGCAGAACGGTGGAATTAGAGAAATACCAGAAATACCTGGATTTGGGAAAGCTTTTCCAGGGAAACTGAGCCCGGTACAAACACAAACTCCAGAGGAAAACTCCCCATGAGGACACCCAGCCTGGCTGGGATTGCTTCCCAACTGAACAAAAGGGTGGGAATTTGGGATTTGCCAAGCTGGGATTTCAGGCTGTGCTCCCATCTGGACATTCCCATCTTGGAGCACCATCATTTCTGGAAAACGGAGGAAAAACTGGAGAGCAAAAGGAAATTTTAATTATTATTTTTAGGGATTTTTTTATTTTTAGGAATTTTTTTTTCCAGAAATCACCATCTTGGAGCACCATCATTTCTGGAAAATGGAGGAAAAACTGGAGAAAAAAAGGAGTTTTCCTTCAAACAGTAAATTCCAGGGATCTGGGATTTTTTCCTAAATAATTACGGATGGAACCATGGTGCATGCAGCAAAGCCCATCATTTTATCCCATTCCTTCTTTTCCTTTCTCCCAGTCTTTTTTTTTCCTTCCCAAATCTTTTGTACAAAGGATCCAGGGAAATTCCTGCCAGGAAAATGCTTCCATGGATCTCACCTCCCCCAGCTTCGGGAAAAGTAGCTGAAATAAAGATTTTGCTTTCAGCACTTGGGGTTGTTTCTCTCTTTTCCATAAGTTTTTCCATATTCCCTATTAAAAAGCACCACACTGACCCTGGAAAAGTCTCTGGGGACAATTCTGGCTCCTTTAATCCAAAGAATTCCCAAAAGGAAGCTGCCACCAACTCCTTTTCCTCTAAATCAATCCCAAATCTTCAAGATCTCCCAATTTTCCTGAAAATAGGGACTTTTAAGTAGAAAATTCCAGATAAAAACGGATCCCAAGCCTTGAAACCTCAGTGTGCTCCTGCTTCCCTCAACCTGAAAGGGAAATCTGGGAAAATTCCATTATTTTAAAGCCACATGGGAGAGCTCCACATCTTTTTCCCTCCTTTCCCTACTTCCAAATCCTCCCTGTCCCATCCCTAGGCTAGAAAAAGAATTCCCAGCGGGATGTGCAGCTGGCAGGAGCTCTGTGGAGCATTCCCAGCTGGAATTCCTCGTTCCTCACAGATCCAGCAGTTTTCCCACAATTTGGGCTCATTCCCATCTCTCCCGTTTGCTGCGCTGGCTAAAATCACAATTTAAAATTCCCTGATTATTGCCATGGCTGGGAAAACCCCACCCAGAACCCGTTCAATCCACGGAATTCCAGAGAATTCCCTTTCTCCTGGGAAGCAGCAAAAATCCGTCCTTTTTATCCCTGAACAAACACATCTCCAGGGGAGATATTTGGATTTTGGAGCCCTGGTGACTCATCCCAGTGCCAGGAGCAGGGAAATCATTAAATCCACATCGATTCCAGGGTCACAACAACTTTTCCAAGCATCCAAAGGGATCCACAGGATCCAAATTATCCCTAAAAACCAGCAGGAATCTCAACCTGCAGAGATTTTGGGGGAAAAACTGGAATATGTCAAAGCTGAATGTTCCCACTGCCACATTTTAAATCACTTTTCCAGGGCTGGACATCCCTTTTGGAAAGGAAATGTCCCTAAAATCCAATTTGAGCCTCCCCAGCTCTGCTTGTTGAGCTCCCTCCATCCCGGGAATGCCACAATCCCTCATTCCCAACCCCTCCCAGCCTGTTTTGGGGATAAAGAGGAAAATCATTAAATCCCCATCAGCTCCAGGGGCAAAATCCAAAGGGTGCCCACAGGATCCCCTAAAAACCACCGGGAATCTCAGCCTGCCGAGGGGTTTTGGGGAATGAACTGGAATCTCCAAAAACTGAATGCCCAAAGATTTTCCCACCTTTTAAAATCCCTTTTCCAGGGCTGGAATCCCTAAAATCCAACTCAAACCTCCTCTGCTCTGTGTTTTTCCACTCCCTCTATCCCAGGAGCACCAGGATCCCTCATTCCCACCTCCTCCCAGCCTGTTTTGGGGATAAAGAGCCTGTCTGGATGTGGGTTCATCCCTCTGGATGGGTTTTTCTCGGGAATAACAACAGGCACCGGTGCCTTGGGCGAACTCTTCCCTTCCTCCCCGGGAGGAAACTTTGGATTTACGACAGGAACAGCGAGATAACATCGAGGCCGATAAGGAAACCAGGCAACAAATCAGGCTAATGGATTGCCTCTGGATGAGTGGAGTGGGATTTAATGACTCCGGCAAGGATCTGCGCGCTCCCAAGGACTGGGATGGGAGGGGAAAGTGGGAAAACAAACAGAGAGCGCTTCCAAGGCAGGGAGCAGCCCCGGCTGAAAGCTTGGAGGGAGACTTTGGCCTTCCACACCCTCCCTGCAGGCTGGGAATGGCAATTCCCAAACTCCCTGCAGGCTGGGAATGGCAATTCCTACAGCCTGGACAGGCTGGGAATGGCGATTCCTAAATTCTGGACAGACTGGGAATGGCAATTCCCAAACTCTCTGCAGGCTGGGAATGGCAATTCCTACAGCCTGGACAGACTGGGAATGGCAATTCCTAAATTCTGGACAGACTGGGAATGGCAATTCCCAAACTCCCTGCAGGCTGGGAATGGCAATTCCACCATGGACAGGCTGGGAATGGCAATTCCCAAACTCCCTGCAGGCTGGGAATGGCAATTCCCAAACTCCCTGCAGACTGGGAATGGCAATTCCCAAATTCTGGACAGACTGGGAATGGCAATTCCCAAACTCTCTGCAGGCTGGGAATGGCAATTCCTAAATTCTGGACAGACTGGGAATGGCAATTCCCAAATTCTGGACAGACTGGGAATGGCAATTCCCAAAGCCAGGACAGTCTGGGAATCTCCATCCTTCCCTGGGATGAGAGGTGGGATTCATTTTGGTGTTCCCTGTTCTTGCTCCGTGCTCTGTTCCTGTAAATCCTGAGGATTCCTCGTTCTGCTCCTGATTTTCCAGAGTGGTTTTATTTTTCCTGGCAAGATCCAGGCCAAATCCGTGTGTGCTCTCTGCCCTCAGCACTTTTTCCTTCTTAATTTTGGGAGGTTTCCTCTTCTCTCCCAGGTTTCCCATTAAAAATTCCTGGGATTTTGATGGGGCAGGGCTTTCCTGTGGGGAAAACTCTGGATCTGTGTCCTTGCAGGGCTGGATTCAGCCCCAGCAGAGCCCATGGAGGATGAGCTGCATCCCTGGCATGAGGGGGATTTGTTTCCCTATTCCCAAACCTGTGGATGTTTCCTCTCCAGCTGCATTTGTATTCCAGCCAAAAGCTGCTGCAGAGATTTGGGCACCCAACAATTCCTGCCAAACCTTGGGAACGACAGGATAATGCTATTTCCAGGGAAAATCACGTTAAAATCAGCTCTCCAAGGAATTGCTTCCTCTCTGGATCCTTCTGGAAACAAATCCCTGTCTGCTGGCCCCAGGCTGGAATGCTGCAACCTCAGGCACCCCAAGGACATTTCAGGAGTGAAATTCCACCTGCAGGAAACTGAGGAATTCCCACTGGATTTGGGGTTTTGCTGATCCCAGACCCAGCAGAGCCTGTGAATTCCCAGGGAATCACATTGGAATCATCTCCCTTTCTCCATGCGGGGAAGAATCCAGAACAATTCCCCCACCAGATCGTTTTTCCCTGTTTTTCTGGATTTTCATCCCTTTTAAGTCAGGATTTTTCTGGGATTGAAAAGACACCTGGACAGGGATGGGCTCAGTGCTGCCAGAGATCTTTTCCCACCTCAGTGATCCATGATTCCAGGGATGCAGAACCCTCCATCCCCATTCCCTGGCTCTGTCTGTGGGACCCAGCTCAGCTCCAGGCTTTTATCATCTCAGAAATCCACGGATCTGCCTTTCCCTCCCTGAAAACCTCCTGGAAAAATCCAAACAGCCTCGAGTGCCACGAATTAATTCCATGGAAATGCCTCTGATCCCTGTCAGAGCCAGGCACAGACACGTGGGGAAATAAAAGAATTCCAAGTGTGGGATGGGGGCTGCCAGCCCTGTCTGGCACCCGGCATATGGGGCTGGAATCTGGGCAAAAAACGGGACAGGGATGCAAACAGGAGGCCCTCATTAATTCTGGGAATGCATAATTAATTAATTACCCTGCCCAGGGGGGCTGCTGTCACCATGGCTCCCGGAGCCAGCTCTTCTCCTCCCGTGAAGCAGGAATTGTGCATGGGATTTGTGCTGAATTGGGAATTGTGTGTGGGATTTGTGCTGAATTGGGAATTGTGTGTGGGATTTGTGTTCCCTGGCTCCTGGAATTGGGAATTGTGTGTGGGATTTGTGTTCCCTGGCTCCTGGAATCAGGAATTGTGCATGGGACTGGTGCTGAATTGGGAGTTGTGCGTGGGATTTGTGTTCCCTGGCCCTGTTGTTCCTCCTGGATGCAGGAATTGTGTCCAGAATTGCTGCCCCATCCCTGGAAGTGCCTGAGCCAGAGCTTGGAGCACCCTGGGATAGTGGAAATCATTCCTGCTCATGGCATGGCTTGGAATGGGATGAGTTTTAATTCCCTCCCAATCCAAACCATTCCATGGTTCTTAGTTTTGCTGGGAAAAGCCAGGAGAGCATAAATTCACTGAGGCCTTGGAGGGGTTTGTATCCTTTATTTTTTCCACCAGATTTTCCAGAGAAAACCGTGGTGGGATTCACCTCTGGAGCAGGGGGAGGAAAGCCCAAATCTCCCTCTGGAATATAAAGCAGGGATCCTCTGGAGCAGCGGGGGCCTGGATCTCCCATCCCAAGGGATGCACCAGGATCATAAACCCCAAACCCAGCCGGCAGATCCATGGAAAGTGAAGGGAAAACTCTTCCCTGATAATTCCCAGGTTAATTCAGGGATAATTCCCTGATGATTCCCAGGTCACTGTAATTCCAGGCTGGGCTGTGTTTGCATCCAGGATCAAACCCCGATGGGAATTCCTCTGTTATCTCCCATCCCCACGGGCCAGCATTGCTCATTCCCAGCTTTTTCCAAGGGTTCTCCCTGCTGGGAAAAGCCCTGCGGGGCTGGGGCGATGGGATCCATCCAACATCTGGGATGGCCCCAACAGCACCCAAAGGAGAAGGAAGGAGCCATCCAGGAAAACCAGGAGCGGGGTGAGGGGAGCGAGGGGCTGGAGGTGGAGAAAACATCCCAGGAATAAATCCCGGGAATGAAATCAGCACTCCGGCCTTGGCTGCCGTGCCAAGGAGCAGGGAAAGGCTCTGGGGAGTGGGAATTGCAGGTTCTCAGGATGCTGCGGAGGGATCAGGGCTGGGCCAGGCTTGGTGTCACAGGGAATGTTGGGATCCCAGGGATAATCCCATCCCAGGGAAATGGGAGCTGCGTTAACTGGGAGTTAGAGAGGGAAGGGGCAAAAATTCCACTGTGGCCTGCTCTTACTCCAACACGAATCCGTTGATAAATCCTGGGATGAATTCCACATTTCAGGCACATTCCTGGGTTTTTCCTGCCTTGGAGAGCAGCCAGAAGAGATCCCAAAGCCAGAGAATTCCACGGAGACCCTGCTGAAACCCAGGAGGTGCCCAGTGAAGCCCATGAATCCAAATCCCTCTGGAATCTCCCTTGGAATTGCTGTCTCCTAATCCTACTTGTCAAAACTGAATCCATTATTTTCCCCCCTCAATTAAACCCATTTTTCATGGAATAAAAAGTGAATCCCTGGAGGAAGCTGCTCCTCTATCCCAAAGGTTGCTTGGAGGATTTTTCCACACCTCCTTCCTTCACATCCTTTGGTATCCAGCAGCTGGAATTCCCTTTATTCCATGGATCCCATTGAATATTCATAGCTGGAGCCTGAACCAGAAATTCCAGTTTATTTTTTATTATTATTATTTTATTTAATTTTTATTTTATCCAGAGGATTTTTCCACCTCCTGAAGGTCAGGTGGGCACCGGGCAAATTTTCCACGATCTTCCCATGGGTGGGTTTGGTTGTTTTGTTTTTTTCCAGCAGAACAGAGCCAACATTTAGAATCCCTGGATAAATCAAAGGAAAAGCTGAATAAGCTGGAATTCAGAAGGATTGTCTGTCGAGGTATTAAAAATGTCACTCAATCCCTGGGGCTGAGGGGTTGGGGTTGGAATGTGTGAAGAAAAAAAAGGGATTTGGGGAGTGTCGCTGCTGTCTGGAGCTTCCTGGGAAGGGCTGGCTGGGAGGACAGATTTTCCCGGGATTTGTCACTCTTTGTGGAAGGATGACATGTTTTGATGGAACGCGTGCAGGGACGTTGGCAGCTCAGCTGGCTCCTCAAATTCCCGCTGCCAGGCTGCCGGGAAAAGCCTGGGAATGGCGTTTGGGATTTAGGGAAGAGCCAGAGGAGCTTCCAAAGGCACAGGTCTGAGGAAAGAGGATTTTATAGGATGGGGAGGGATCCCACAGAGCAAAGGCTGCCTGGCTCTGGGAGAGATGATCTGCAGGAACTGCTCCCAGAAAAAATTCCCTGGGCTGGGAAAAGAGCTCCTCCAAGGCAGCATTCCCACAGCACTGAATTCCCCAGGAGATGCTGGCTGGAAAGGGAATTTTCCTGGGAACTGGGGCATTGAGAGCTTTCCTAAATTTGCTCCTTAAATATGAAGGATTACAGCATTGCCAACGGGAATGTTGGATGGGCTGGCTGGAATTTCTGTTTTCTGGGAATTTGGATCCCAATCCTGACCTGGGGGAGTGGGAATAGAGGTGGGATTGGTCTGGAGCATGTGGAAAACAAGGCCCAGCTTTATCCACCTCTTTTCCAGGGTCTGATCCCTCCAGATAAAACTTCCCTTGGTTAATTCCAAGGATTTGATCAAATTCCATGGAAGGAGGAGAGCAATGCTCTTTGCTCTTCCCAAGCCAGGGTTTAGCTCCTTCCCAGAAAAGGGAGATTTATTAAAGTTAAAGGGATGTTTTATTTATTAAAATCCTTTTTCTTTCCAGGGCACATTTTCCTGCCCCAGCTTTCCAGCCACTTCCCACTCCGGAGCTTCCAGGTGGGATCATTTCAGGTGGAAAACTGAGGGAACCACAACCCAGCTCACACCAAACCAGCCGGAAAAATTCATTTTATTCATGAATCAGTTCAGCCTGGCTGTACTGGGATTGGCGATATGGAGTTCTGCTGCTGGGAGAAACCTGGGAGTAAACTACTCACGGTCCCAGCCAGGCTCTGGGTACAGCCTGTGCATCCTGTGAGTTCCTGGGTCTGGGAATGGGAGCGTCACATCCAAGAGAATTAACGGAATGATGGAATAATTGAAACTGGGGAAAAACCTCCAGGATGGGGCACAAACACTGCCCCGGCAGCTGCACCAGTCAGGAGGGGTGAGCTGGGATTTGATTTCTGGGAATGCAGGTTTGACTCCAGACTCACACTCAGAGGGGTTTGAGCTGGGTTTAATTTCTGGAAAAGTGGTTTTGAGTCCAGACTCACACTCAGAGGGATTTGAGCTGGGTTTAATTTCTGGAAATGCAGTTTTGAGTCCAGACTCACACTCAGAGGGGTTTGAGCTGGGTTTAATTTCTGGAAAAGTGGTTTTGAGTCCAGACTCACACTCAGAACCAAGGAATGGACACAGAATTTCCCCAGGACCCCACAGCCATCAGCACTGACACCACCCTGACGGGGTTACAGCGCATTTCATCGTGTGGGAAGGTGGAAATGTCACAGGTGCATTGATTCCTTTCCAAAATGTTTTCCTAATCCTGGTTTTTTATCCTTTCTGGCTGTGTCTGAAGGGCTTCAGGAGCCCTGTTCTGGCTCCCTGGCATGGCTTAATGACAGGAAAACACAGCAAAGGCAGCACCCAGCACATCAGAACCCATTTCCAGAGCGGTGCCGGTGCCTTTTTTGCATGAAACTGAAGAAATCCCATTTTCCTTTCAGAAATCCCCTTGAAGAGCTCCCAAAGCTCCCAGCTGAGCTGTTCGCTGCTCAGAGCTGATCCCACAGTGCGAAGCAGCCTTAAACCCAGCTTAACAAGGGAATGAGAGCTGGCTTAGTGTTGGTTTGCACCACTAGAGGGGCACAAAGCCTGGAAATCATTCCCTGGAGGACCCACAGTGGTCCCAAACACCAGATCCAGCAGGACACCACGACAGCTTGGCACTTCCAGCTGGGAGAAGAGCCCTCTGTGAACATTCCTTGGAGCTTCTGGGGCTCCACGTTATCCTTTAGCATGAACTGAGCTCTCCTTGATGTCCCCAAGTCCCCCAGGGGACCCCACAGTGCCAGGCCGTGCCCTCCTTGATGTCCCCAAGTCCTCCAGGGGACCCTGCAGTGCCAGGCCGTGCCCTCCTTGATGTCCCCAAGTCCTCAAGGTCACTCTGCAGTGCCAGGCCGTGCCCTCCTTGATGTCCCCAAGTCCCCCAGGGGACCCCGCGGTGCCTCAGACCTTGCTGGTCTGCATGTGCCCGTTGAACTCGGCGTTCCTCTGGGTCAGCATGGACTCCTGCAGGCGGCTGCTGTTCTCCTGCCGGTGCTCCACGGGGTCGCCCTCCTCCGCCCCGTCCCCCTTGCGGAGGCAGAGAACCTTCCGGAAGCTCTGCTTGAAGTTGTCGGAGAGGAAGCCGTAGAGGATGGGGTTGGCGCAGCTGTTGGCGTAGGACAGCACCACCATGAAGAAGTAGAGCCCCTCGAGGACGGGGTCGGCGGGCAGGATGAGGATCAGGTTGACGATGTTCATGGTGTAGAAGGGCAGCCAGCAGAACACGAACACCACCACGATGATCACCACCATCCTGGTGACCTTCCGCTCCGACCGGCGGCGCCGCGTGGAGCCCACGCGGATCCCCGAGGATTTAACCTTGACCACGATCAGCAGGTAGCACAGGCAGATGACCAGCAAGGGCCCGAAGAAGCCCAGCGCCGAGGTGTAGATGATGAACGCCGCCGACCAGACGTTGACCGGCTCCGGCCAGTTCATGTTGCACGTCTGGAAGTCCTCCTGCACGTCCGAGAAGATGATGACGGGCAGCACCACCAGGAAGGAGAAGGTCCAGACCGTGGCGCTGATGAGCTTGGCCACCCTGGGGCGCCTCCACTTGGTGGACCTGATGGGGTGCACCACGGCCAGGTAGCGGTCCATGCTCATCACCGTCAGGCAGAAGATGCTGGTGAACTGGTTGATGCCGTCCACCGTCATCACCAGGCGGCAGAGGAAGGAGCCGAAGGGCCAGTAGGAGATGGCGTTCTGGGTGGCCAGGAAGGGCAGGCCCAGCATGAAGAGCACGTCGGCCACGGCCAGGTTGAGGATGTAGATGTTGGTGACCGTTTTCATCTTGGCGTGGCGCAGCACCACGTAGATGACCAGGGCGTTGCCGCTCAGCCCCAGGGCGCACACCAGCAGGTAGCAGACGGGGATCAGCACCTTGTGGATGTACTGGAACGGGGCTGGCTCCGGGAGCGTCCCGTTCTCCGTCACGTTGGGCAGCAGCAGGGAGGAGTTCGCCTCTCTGGGAGCGGCTTCCGTGCTGAAAGTGCCGGAAAAGTACAAAGGATCCATGGTGTTTTGGGGTTTCTTTCTCTCTACGTGGTTTTCCTCTTAGGAGAGATTAAACTCTGCAGGCATCTTGTTCCTGGAAGGAAAAATTCAAAATTCAAAAAATTCAAAAATGCAAAAATTTGAAAATTCAAAATTCAACATTCAGAAGTTCAAAACTTCAAGGAAAAGAGATTTGGGAAGAGTGAATTCGGAGCGGGCTTTTACAACCGCTTCCATTTTCTGTTCTGTTCGGGATTTTGGGTTGGATTATTCGGCCAGGAAATGGGATGGGATCAGTTCCCAACAAAGGAATTGCACAGTGGGAGGTTCCCAGTGCTCATCCCAGCAGGTCCCGGGTTCTGTTTCGTTTTCACACGGTCCAGGGCTGGCTGTAACCGTGAGGGATTTTCCCCTGTGAGGGTGGAGAGGGTCTGGAATAGAATTCCCAGAGAAGCTGTGGCTGCCCCATCCTGGAACTGTCCTGGAGCCACCTGGGATAGTGGAAGGTTTTCAGCTTTAAACTGGGATCAGGGGAGGAAATAAAACTCCCCATAAAAATGGAAAACCCTTGGAAAAAAAATCCCTGAGCTCCAAGACAGAAAGGATCACATCTGAGACCTTCCCCGCCAGGTCAGGGTGTGCACAGAGAAGGGAGGGAATAAACTCCTTTTTTCCATCTCTCAAGACTATTTGTTGTTTTCCTGCACCCTCTCCTCTCACCCTGAACTGTTTTTTATCCCAAAAATCCCTTTTCCCTGCGGAAAACCCAAGCTGCAGTGGGCAGCTCCAGGACAGCTGAGCAGGTTTGAAGCTGGAATAAATTCCACCAGCCATTCTGAAAAAGGTGGAGAACGTCCAACTCCTGCAGCGTGCCTGATTCCCAGGAATATTTTTCCGTATTTTTGTCAGAGCAGGGTTGGATGTAGGTGTTTATCAGGTGGAAAATCTTGGAAAGTTGACCTCTAAAAAGATTTAAAAGAGATTTCAAGCACCGAACCCCACAGCAAATCCTGGCCAAGGTGGAAGAAACACCCAGCAGCTTCTCCTGCCGTCACCTGACAATCACATTCCCGTCACAGTCCGGGGGGTTTGGATCTGGAACCGCAAACACCCAGCCCACAGCCCCTGGAAAAGCTCCTCGTCTCCAGGAGCGATCCGGAGCCTCCTCCGCCGGTGGCTGGGCTTTCTCCGGGGTGAGAAAACCTGGGGGAGAGGAGGAGTCCCCGCGCTCCCGGGAGGAATCGCAAATGCGCCGAGCCGGGGACGCGCAGATGGGGAGTGGGTGTCTCACGTGGCGGGGTGGAGACGCACCGGGGAGGGAAAATCGGGAATGCAGAGGGAGCCGAGGGAGCTGCCCGAGCTCCGGGGGATGCGGATGGAGCAGGAGGAGCTGGATACGCTCTTGGAATATTTGGGATTTATCTCCCCCCCGGTCCCCGCAATTCCCAACATCCCACTGCAGGCAGAGCTCAGCCAGGACCGCGCTCCTTATAAATTAACCAGGAGTGGGTCAGAGCTTGGATAAAACCACAAAGGAAAACTCCAGTGCTGGGATAAAATAACACAGGAAAAGCCCAGTTCTGGATAAAAAAAAATTGAAGTTTTAATTCCTGATCTTTGACTCATTTTGAAATCCTGAGTTGTAGCAAATCTCAGGTTATTTCTGGGGGAATTCTGGGAAAAGCTGAAGCTGGGATCCCTCATCCTCGGCTGGGAGGGGTTTGGAAATTCCCATTTTCATTGGCATCACTGAAGGGAAGAACAGGAAGGAAAAATACGCAGGATGGGGCAGTCAGGGTTTATAAACTCACATCCACAGAGCTGCATCCTTGGGATGGAGCTGGGATTGGGAATGCTCTTCCCAGACATTGGGAATGCTCTTCCCAGGCAAGCTCAGCACATCCAGGCTAGGCCCAAAAAGCCAAATTTTCCATCTGAGCCTGGCAAAAATTGGAATGCATGGAAAGAAGCAGAGCTGGAACTCAGCAGGGAAGGTCGGGGGGGCAGCCATGTGTGCCTCATCCTCTAAAAAAGGGGAAAGGACATTTTCCAAAGTCCCTTTTCCCACAGTGCACATCCTTGGACTGAGGGACTGGAGGAATTCCACAGCACCTTCAATCCTGGTCCTTCCACCACCTTTGGAGTTCAGGCCCTGGGAAGAGGAGCTCTTTCCTTTGGATACTTCCCATTTCTTCTCCCCCTGGAGAAATCCTCCAGCCCCAAATCCCTGTTTGCAGAGGGCCTCGGGCCCTCCCAGCCATCCATTGCCATTCCAGAGTTTTCCATGGAGGGCTCGGGTGTGTTTTCCATGGAGAGGAAGCTCCGGGTTGAGCCTTTCCCTGGAGCCAGGGACACTTTGTCCCCTCAGCGTCCTGGGGCTCTTCCCTGGGGTTTTTGGGCACTTCCACCTTTCCCTCGGGATTTCTGTTCCGTGGGATGAGCTGTGCAATATTCCCTGTCAGGAGGATTGGGGAGGGAATCCTGAACCCTGGAATGCTTTGGGTGGGAAGGGACCTCCGAGCTCATCCACGAGCACCTCCCACTACCCCAGCTCACTCCAGCCTGGATGTGAACAATTCCAGGGATGTCCCAGAGCGTTTCCAGAGGGGAAATTCATTCCCTGAGGCTCCGATGTGAAACCTCCCAACTCTTCCCTGCTGTTCCCAGCACAGGGAGGAATTTACTCCATCTGGACACTCCCCATTCCCAGGATTTGATGTCCCAAATTCCCCCAGATCTGCAAATCCAGTCCAGATCCCCATTCCACGTTTTCTTCCCTCAGCCTTTGCCTTGCAACCTCCAGAATTCCGGGATTTTTCCTGGAATAACCCCCCCTGAGCAGCTGTAAATCCATGTTTTCCCTGGCATGAGCACAGGGAATTTTCCCCCTGCCCAGGTGCCGATCTGTCCCTCACCACCACGACTTGGCCTCAGCTCCTTTTGTCAGCACCACCCCAACCTCCACCAAGGGTGATTAAAGATGGTGATTAAAGGTAATTAAGACGCGCTGATTGATCCCTCCCAGCCTTGTTTGGTGTTCTTAATTAATGGATTAATAACGAACACGCCTCCAGGGGATTTCCTCTGCTCCAGCTTTTTTTTCCCCTTTGGTTTCCAACCCCTCACCCTGGGGTTGTCCATAAATTCTGGGGTTTCTGCTTCGAATTGAGCAGCTGGAAATTTAGAGCTGGAATAATCCCTGATAGAATTCCAAGTTTTAACAGAGCAGCATCCTGGAAAAAAAAAAATCAGCATCCACAGCAGCTGAATATATCTCTGTTCCTGCCTCCCAAAAAAATTCAGGGAATAAATAGCAGAGGTGTTATGGTGTTAGAATTTCACATTTGTGAAAACTCCTAAATAAACCTGGGTGAAAAAAAACCTCAGGGATTTACAGAACTGTGGCTGAAAAATCATCCCAACCTAAGGGATAAGGAAAAACAAATATTGAAAATTGAATTAAAAATTTTAATTTAAAATTAAAGATGCCCAGACAGATCAAGGCTGAAGTTTTCCCTGGCTCTGGTCACAGCAGGAAAGCGAAAATAACTCCATGGAGAGCATTGCATGAGAGCGGGGCAGGGATCAGGCAGGATTGCAGCAGGAAACCTGATTTTCCAAGGCTGGATTGGATCCTGCTGCCTGTTTGCCTCTGGAATCATCGCTCCCTCACCCACAGTAATTGCTGGGAATGGAATTACAGCCCCGGGATGGCAGATTGCTGCTTCCAGCGGCGGGATAATCAGGGATAACACACCCAGGGGGAATCCAGGCCTTTCAAACAGTCTTGGGAGGAAAAACCCCGGGAGAACTCTCCAGGAATCCTCTCCCAGCAGCAGAATTCCCATCCCGTGGAGCTGGCTGCAATAAATTCCCGGGTTTTTGATAAATTTTCCCTTTTGGAGCTCTGTGTCCATCACCTGCTGCTTCCCAGTGGGGCCTCATCCCCTGGATTTGGGTGGAGCAGGCGGAGCAGCCCTGGGATAACTCAGAAATCCCGGGAAGGCTGGGCGGGAGCAGCAGGGAAATGCAGCATCACCCTGAGAGCCGCCTCAGCTCCCGAGGGATAAAAATGTTCTGTACCCATCCAGCAGCTCCCACACAGCAGGGACAGCTCGGTTTTCCCATTCCCAGCCCTATCCCACCACCTGGAGTTAAAAAAATCAAAGGGATCGGCCCAGATTCTCCTGAAAAGGAACTTTCCCCTTGTACAAATCTGCCTTTGGTGCTTCTCAGGGGGCGTTTGTTGCCCCAAAACCCGAATGATGAATTTTTCTCTGCTGAAAACAAAACCCTCTCACATGAAATTGCTTTCTCTCTCTGAACTGGGACTGAAGAGCCATCAGCTGAATTCCACATTCAACAACTTCTTCCCACTTTTAACCCTAAAAAACCCTTCTGGAATTGTATTTTCACCACCTTGTTACCCCTCAGGTGCTCATTCCCAGAGCACCTGAGAAGCCACTCCTGTTTTTAGGAGCAAACAACTCCTAAAACAACCCAGAAAACAAAAGATTTGCTGAATCCTTTTTGTTTTTCTCTCCCCAAACACGTTTAGGTCGTGCTCAGGGATTGCTCACCCGGGCTGGGCTGCTCCTGCCACACCAACACTCGTGGAAAGCAAACGCTGCTGGGTCCAGTTCCAGGTTTAAACTGGGTTTGGTTCCAGGTTTAAGATCGGTTTGGTTCCAGATTTAAGATGAGTTTGCCCCCAGATTTAAACTTGGTTTGTTCCTGGATTTAGGGTGGGTTTGGTCCCAGATTTAAATTGGATTTGCTCCGGATTTAAACTGGGTTTGCTCCTGGATTTAAATTGGGTTTGGTTCTGGATATAAGATGAATTTTCTCCTGGATTTAAGATGTTTTGGCTCTCGGATTTAAGGTGGGTTTGCTCCCGGATTTAAGATCGGTTTGGTCCCAGATTTAAGCTGGGTTTGCTCCTGGATTTAACCTGGGTTTGGTCCCAGATTTAACCTGGGTTTGGTCCCAGATTTAAGCTGGGTTTGGTCCCAGATTTAAGCTGGGTTTTCCCCCGGGTTGAAGCCGCCCCAGGCAGGGCAGGGTGTGGAGCTCCATCCCTGCCCTCCCGCCGGGCAGTGGGGCTGGGGTGGAGCTCCCAAACCCGGCACATCCCAAACCCGGGGCTTTTCCCCCAGGGTTTCCTTTCCGCCTTTCCCCGCTGCAACCCAGGGACACGCGGGGATTTCGGGGACATTCCAGACGGGTGGAGCAGCGCTGATTCCAGGCTGAGGGGGAGCAGGGACAGCCCCGGGCCCTACGCTGGAAGGAGCTCAGGAACAGAAAAGGAGCCTCGAGGGGGAAAACAATCCCGGATTTGGGGTCTCTGGCTTGGATCCATCCCACTCCAGCAGCGCAGCTCCACCGAGCCCTGGTGACTGTCCCCGGGAGCTGGGGGTCCCTCTGCACCCCCAGACTGGTCCCAGCCGCCTGTGGGCTTTCATCTCCTCCCCAGGGCTACAAAAAGTCTCTGCTTGAGCCCAAACCACCCGAGCCCTGTTCTTTCCCTGCTCTCCCATGCCGAGCTCCGGGCACTGGGGACAGCCTGGGAGCTGCAGGGAGCCCAGGGACAGCCCAGCCCCTGACCCCCACCGTGTCCCCTTGACCTTGACCCCTCTGCTCGCTGTCCCCCCTGCGCTCCCCGCCTGCTTTACCCCGAGGAGCATCCTGCGCGCAGCTCGGGTCGCTCCCGAGCGCCAGCCGGGGCTGTGCCACATCCCCGCGGTGACAGCGGCCCCGGGCTGTGCCCGCACGGCCCCCGCAGGTGCCCTCGGGGTCCCTTTGGAGCTGCACGGCCCCGCTCGGGCTGCTCCTGCCCCGAACGCGGCAGCGTCCCCACGGCCGGAGGACCCCCCTGGGCACCCCCCGGCAAGGATGGGTCTCCCCACTGCCCAGAGGGTCCCCCTCGCCGTCCCCCCAGCCCGGATGGACTCACTCCTCTCCCCATCACCACCCCGCCACCCCCAGAAAGGCAAATTCGGGGTCTCCACAAGCGGCACCGACGACTCCGGCACCTCCTTGACCCCAGCGAGCCGCCCAAAGCGGGGTGAATCCCCCGCTGCCCGGTCCGCATCCTCCCCGCAGCGCTCCCCGCAGCCCGGCCCCCGTTCCCCGGCCCTGCCCGGCTCCCGGCCATGGTTACCTGCGGCTCCGGGGCTGCTCTCCCTCCCGCCGCCGCCGCCGGGAGCGCTCCCCGCGCTGGCCGCTCCCCCGGGAGGAGCGACGGGGCTCGGAGGGGCCGGGGGTGCCGCAGCCCTGGGGCCGCCCCCTGCCCGCAGCTCGGGCTGGAGCCGGGAGCGGCGCTGCGGGGAGCGGGAGCGCTGCGTGGGGATGCTCTGCCCGCCGGTCCCGCCGCGTGTGTGCCCCCTGCTCGTGTGTGTGTGTGTGTGTCCCCTGCTCGTGTGTGTGTGTGTGTGTGTGTGTGTGTCCCCTGCTCGTGTGTGTGTGTGTGTGCCCCCTGCTCGTGTGTGTGTGTGTGTGTGTGTGTGTGTGCCCCCTGCTCGTGTGTGTGTGTGTCCCCTGCTCGTGTGTGTGTGTGTGTCCCCTGCTCGTTTCTGTCTCCTCTTAATGTCTGTCCCCTTTCCCATATCTGTTCCACCCCCCATGCCTGTCCCCCTTTCGATGCTTCTGCCCCCCTCCCCATCCCTGTCCCCCATCCCTGTCCTTGTGTCTGACCCCATCCCTGTTCCCCATCCCTGTCCCCGTCCCTGTCTCTGTCCCTCATCCCTGTTCCCTGTCCCCCATTCCTTTCCCTGTCCCTCATCCCTGTCCCCCATCCCCATCCCTGCCCCCCATCCCTGTTCCCTGTCCCCCATCCCTGTTCCCTGTTACCCACCCCTGTCCCCACCCCGGACTGTCCTTACCCGCCCGGGTTCTGAGCCCCTCCAGGTGCGGGGTCCGCGCTCCGCTCCCGGGAGGGCCCGGAGGGGGCACAGCCGCGTTCCCCCGCTCCCGGGAGGGCCCGGAGGGGGCACAGCCGCGTTCCCCCGCTCCCGGGAGGGGGCACAGCCGCGTTCCCCCGCTCCCGGGAGGGGGCACAGCCGCGTTCCCCCGCTCCCGGGAGGGGGCACAGCCGCGTTCCCCCCTCCAGCTCCTCTCCAGCCCCAGAAATCCCTCCCGAGCCTCCCGCGGGCTCCGGGCTGGGGGCGAGCCCGGGGGCGGTTCGGGGGCAGCGGGAGCGCTCTGACACCGGCCCGGGAGCCGAGCCCGCATCCCGCCCCTCCCGAGGATCCCGTGTGCGGGGGATTCCTCCGGCTGCCTCCGAGCCGGGCCCTGGAATTGCTCCCTGCTGGGAGGACGGGGCTGAGAATCCAGGGATTCGCTCCCCCCTGAGCTCCCTGCGATCCCGCCGGGCAGGAAGGGGCTGAGGTATTTGGAATTCGGAGCATTTTGCGATGCAACAAGTGCTGGAAAAGTGAGGCAGAGCTCTCCCCGCTCCTCCCTGCGCTGCCACGCACCCAAACATCGCTCCCAGCGCCCCTTCGGGTGCTTCCCCCCATTTCTGGGCGGGCTGGGGGGCTCCGAGCTCAGCTCCGAGCTCCCCTCCTCATCAGCATGCACAGAGCATCGCGCTCCGATAACGGAGCTGATCTTAATCCTCAGCCGAGGCTTTTCAATTCGGGAGCTCGAGTCAGACGTGCGAACGCGGGGAGGAGAAGCCGCTCTGGCATGTCAGGCTGGAGCTCAATCTGCTGATGTATTTATGGGCACGGGTTGCTAAACGCCAGCGAGACTCCGGCCTGCTCTCGCCATGACAATGGGGAGAGTCATCCGATAAAAATAGAGTTGGGGATGATAAACAGGCGGCTCCGCATCACCTGCTCGGCAAAGCACGCCCGGAAAATGCCCACGGGTGATCGCCGAGCCGCGATCCTGCCGGGAGGGGCGGCTTGAAGCCGGGTGGGGTTAATTTGAGGAATTGTTTTATTTTATTTGGATTTATTTTATTAGAATTTGCTAGCGTTTTGTGCTAGGAAAAAAAAAAAAAAAAAAAAAAAAAGTTGTTGTATAAACATGCTGGTGCTGAAGCTGCCCTGAAGAAAGCGGCGCTTTTCCTGTAAATAAACATTGGGAAAAAGGAGTTTTACCGGGATCTGTGCTGGGAGACAGGCAGGGTTTTCAAAAGCTCTCGAGGTAAATTCTTTACCCACTCGAGCCAACAGCGCCGTGTTGGGGCTGAATGGAGGGAGCACAAGGCCTAGGAGAGCGTTCCCTGTAATCCTGATTTTAGTGTCTGATGGCAGAGGGCAAAGAGCAGCTCCAGAAACCTCAGGATAAACACAAAGCCTGGGAGAGCATTCCCTATAATCCTGATTTTAGAGCCCAATTCCCCTGGCAGAGGGCAAAGAGCAGCTCCAGAGACCTCGGGATAAACACGGGAGGGAAAAGAGCTCCTGGCACCCATGGGTGGCACAGAGACCTTCGGTGACACAGGGGCCAGCACCCCACAGGGATGGCAGTTTCTTTTATTTTAAAATTTTCTGTGTTTATTTTATTTTTGGTGTTTCTTTTGATTTTTTTTCCTTTTGCTGGATGGAAAATTTCATGACCTTTGCGCTTGTGACATTTTTGATGGCATTGTGGAGAGAAGGAGAGCTGAGATTGAGGTTAAAGCCTCCAGTGAGGGGTTTGGGCTGGCCCTGCTCTGTGTGCCTGTCCCTGCGGCCGGGGAGGACAACGGGACCTTGGGGTGCCTTGGGAAGAGTGTTCCCAGCAGGGAGGATGAGGAGGGGCCTGGAGAGATGTTGAGGATGAGGAAGGGCCTGGAGAGATGTGAGGATGAGGAAGGGCCTGGAGCATCCCCATGCCCCAGGGAAGGCTGAGGGGAGCTGGGGCTGCTCAGCCTGGAGGGGAGCCCCAGCTGGGAGGGGCCCTCAGGCCTGGGTGTCCCTGTGGATCCCAGGATGTCCCTGAGTGTCCCCAAGCATCCCTGTGGGTCCCCGGGTGTCCCCTGTGGATCCCAGGATGTCCCTGAGTGTCCCTGGGTGTCCCTGAGTGTCCCCAAGTGTCCCTGTGGGTCCCCGGGTTGTCCCCTGTGGATCCCAGGATGTCCCTGAGTGTCCCTGGGTGTCCCTGAGTGTCCCCAAGTGTCCCCTGTGGGTCCCTGGGTGTCCCCAGGCATCTCTAGGTGTCTCTAGGTGTCCCTGTCTGTCCCTGTCTGTCCCTGGGTGTTCCTGGCTGTCCCTCACTGTCCCCGTGTGTCCCTCTCTCTGTTCCTGGCTGTCCCCTGCTCATCTCCAGAGGAACAGGCAGGGGAATTCCCCCTGGGCAGTGCCCAGCCCTGAACAGACCCCACGGAGGGTGTGGAGTCCCCTCCTTGGGGACATTCCTGAATTTCAGGGTGCGATCCCCCTCTGGGATGAGCCCTGTGCTCCCTCCCGGCCTGCCCCATCCCAGGATTCATGATCCGGGATCCAAACCCCTCCCAAATCCCCCCGGTTCTGTTCTGATCCTGGAGGATCATGGGATCAGGGTGGAAATCATCACTCGGAGTTTCCAAAGCCGGCTGGGATTTGGGGGTCTGGTGAGCCCTGAGTTATTCCTGTTGCCATAGAAATAAATGGATGTGTCTGCTGCTGCTCCCCTGCTCGGAGCTCCGGAGATATCCACAGATATCCATCACCACCCCAGCCCCGGCCTCGGCTTCCCAGGTTTTCCTTCTCCCAGGAATTCTGCGTGCAGCAGGAAGCTTTATTTTATTTTTATTTTTATTTTTATTTTTATTTTATTTTTATTTTTATTTTTATTTTTATTTTTATTTTTATTTTTATTTTTATTTTTATTTTTATTTTTATTTTTATTTTTATTTTTATTTTTATCTTTATCTTTATTTTATTTTTATTTTTATCTTTATTTTTTATTTTTTACTTTTACTTTTACTTTTATTTTTATTTTTATTTTTATTATTTCTATTTTTGGTTTTGATTTTGGTTTTGGTTTGTTTTGGTTTTGGGTGTTCAGCCCGAGCACTTTGGGAGCTCACAGAACCCAAGCTCAGCCCTCAACTGGGAGCAACTCCATGACATTCCCTGTGCCGAGAAAATTAGGAATTGCAGGGAGAAAAATGGGAATTGCTGCGAGAAAACTGGGAATTGTAGCAAGAAAATTGGGAATTGTAGTGAGAAAATCTGGAATTGCTGCGAGAAAATTGGGAATTACAGTGAGAAGATCAGGAATTGTAGCAAGAAAATGGGGAATTGTAGCTGGAAAATTGGGAATTGCAGCGAGGCTGAGGCAGTTTCACCTCCCTTTGTTCTGCTCCTGAGGGAGGGAGGGAGGGAAATCAACGCCTGCCAAAGCCTCTCCGAGGGGCGGGAATTCCAGACCCATCTGGTGTCAAACTAGGGAATTGGGATGCAGGAAGAGATTCCCGGTCAGGCACTGCCCAGGACTGCTCCCGCCGGGAATTCTGAGCTTGGAAGTTCCCTTGGAGGACGAAGCCCAAGGGTGGATTCACCACCCGGAGGGAGCCTGGGCTTGGGATTTGCAGCTTGGCTGGAAATTTGTTTTTCTCTCCGTGACTTCCCAGCTGTTCCCAACAGAGCAAAAAGCAGGATGAGCAGGGGGATGGGAGGAACAGGGAAAGGCTGGGAAAGCTGGGAATGTTCACCTGGAGAGGAGAAGCCTGGGGTGACCTCAGTGTGGGCCTGACGGAGCTGCAGGGAAACACGGAGAGGGAACATTCCCGAGGGCTGGAGGGACAGGACACAGGGAAGGGCTTCAAACTGCCAGAGGGCAGGGCTGGTGGGATTTTGGGGAGGGAATTCCTGGCTGGGAGGGCGGGGAGGGGCTGGGATAGAATTCCCAGAGGAGCTGTGGCTGCCTCTGGATCCCCTGGAATTGGATCCTCCAGCCTCATATCAGTTAAACTCAGAGCTGAGCCTTAAATGAGAGCCCAAAGCCAGGCCTTAAACAAGAATTAAATCCATTTTGGGATAGATGAATCTCTGGATAAGGGCTCCTCTTGTCTGTGACCTTTTTAAGCCTTTGCAGATTTATTTTCCTGTTCCTCCAGCCTCAGATGAGTTAAACTCAGAGTCAAGCCTTAAACAAGAATTAAATCCACTTTGGGACGGATGAGCCTCTGGATAAGGATTAATCTTGTCTTCAGCCCTTATCAGTTTTATTTTCCTGTTCCTCCACCTGTTGTCAGTTTGAGTCAGAGTCAAGCCTTAATGAGCGCTCAAAGCCAAGCCTAAAACAAGAATTAAATCCCTTTTTAGGATGGATGAGCCTCTGGAAAAGCATTTCTCTTATCTGTGACCCTTCTCAGATTTATTTTCCTGTTCCTGCAGCCTTCCATGAGTTAACTCAAAGTCGAGCCGTAATAAATGCTCAGAAGTCGAGCCTAAAACAAGAAATTAAATCCCTTTTAGGATGGATGAGCCTCTGGAGAAGGATTTCTCTTGCCTGTGACCTTTCTCACCTTTATTTTCCTGTTCCTCCCATCAGCTGGAATTCCCCACTCTCGGAGTGGCCGCGGGTCGCGCTGTGCCGCTCTCCGTGGTGCTGCAGAGGCTCCGAACGCACCAAAATCCCTTTTTTTGGCCTCATTTCCCCCACAGCTCCTGCTCCCAGCGGGAATTTATTCCAGGCCTAATTCCACGTTTCCCAATCCCCAGAAATCGGCAGGGAAAGCTGGAACTCAGTAGTGCCTCATTCCTGCTCCGTTCCTGCTGCACCGACTTGAAATCCCATCAAACTTTCCCACTTCCAAACGAGCCCGCAACTTCTAATTGCCTGCAGCGAGAATTCCTGGATGGAATTGTTCCCTGAAAATCGTGGATGGCGGCCGAGGTGCCACCCACCAACGCTGAAATGGTTTTTCACTCGAGGTTTGAATAAATCCATTCAAATCCTGACAATTCCCGACATCCTCCGATTGTTCTCCCAGACAAAGCCCAACCGGAACTCGTGAAAAATCCCATTATTATTGGAATTCCTTCTTTCCAGTGCCTCCGAAACGTGGGGAAATTCATGGAAATATATTTTGTACCATGCCAGACTCTTGGAAAAAAATTAAGGAAAGGTCTGGAAGAGAAAGGGGCTCACAGAATTTCACTGGAGGCAAAGGGCTCCTGCATTCCTGCTTTTCTCCTCAGGAACTGCAAGTGCTGATTTTTGGGAATATTTTCAAGTTGCAGAGGGAATCTCCGGTAAATATTCCTGACTTGGGAAGATAACAATGCCCAGCTCTTATCAAAATCCCTCTGAATCCCATTTATGGAAATTAAAAAAATAGAATAGAATAGAATAGAATAGAATAGAATAGAATAGAATAGAATAGAATAGAATAGAATAGAATAGAATAGAATAGAATAGAATAGAATAGAATAGAATAGAATAGAATAGAATAGAATAAAATAAAATAAAATAAAATAAAATAAAATAAAATAAAATAAAATAAAATAAAATAAAATAAAATAAAATAAAATAAAATAAAATAAAATAAAATAAAATTGTGCTTTTATCCATAAGGATCCAAAGCTCTTGGAATGGGAATTCTGGGAATCTCAGCCTTTTCCTAATGACCGCCTCTGGAATGCACTTGGGAAAGATCTGCTGGAAGAAAGAATTCAGGAGCAAAACCCTCTCCTGCTTCTCCACAGGGCACAATAAAGGAGATGTGGAAGATTTGGGGAGTGCTGATAAGACCCTGCTCCCCCCATTCCCGGGAGCAGCCAATTTTCGGGAGCCATCCTTGAAATCCCTCTGGGAAATAAAGAAAGGTGGAATTCTCCAACCAAACCCACCCCTGAGTACTAAAAATAACATTTTAATGCTTCCTTTTTACCCCCAAAATGAGGTTTTACCCCAAAAATGGGGGTTTACCCCACATCTTTGGAGTTGAGGGGAGGCGAAGTTTTAGACACATAAAAATAATCCAAATAGTGCCAAGCCCAGCCCAGCCTCTGGAATCTCATGGAATTTCTGGGCAAATCCCAGATTTTCCCCATCGTGGGAAGGAGTTTGGGCTGAGTGGAAAAATTTTTAGGGAAAAAAATAAAAGTGAGGGTTTTTTTTTGGGGTGATGGATTCGTTTCAGCTGTGGCAGCAAATCAGGGAATTTTCTCCCCAAAAAAGGAAAGAAAATTTGTGAAAATCCACCAAACTCCTGGGTGATTTTGGAGAGATCCATCCCCTGGGTTCTGTTTCTCATCACCAAAGAGCAAAAAACTTCACCAAATCCCAGGAATCCCATGGAAATAATCCCATGGAAATAAAACCCATGGAAATAAATCCCATGGAAATAAAACCCATGGAAATAATCCCATGGAAATAAAACCCATGGAAATAAATCCCATGGAAATAGCCCTGAAGTGGCTGCAGGATGGTCCAGGCGGGAAAATCCAAGAGCCGTGGAAGCTTCTGGATATTCCTGACCTAAATTCCAGAAAATAAAGCAAAAGTAGGGCTGGCTTGGTGCAAAAACTGGGGCAGGAATTCTGCTCGTGCTTGTCCTGATTTCCAGGGAATTTTTGATCCCAAAGCTGCAGCTCCAAGATTCTCCTGGTTCTGGAGAAACCCGGGATGGGGAAAGCAAAGCAGGAATGTGGGTGAGGAAAATTCCAGGAATAAATCCTTTGCCACCTGCTGGAAAAATCTGCTAAAGCTTGCAAACACCGAGGTATTTAAGGGAAACACCAGAAATTCCTGCCCTGCCTGCGTGGGAATCCCTGGAAAAGCTGGCAGCTCCTTCCTGACGTTTGCTCTGGGGTGGGAATTGAAAAAAATCTGTTAAAAAATAAAATTCTCAACCTGGGATTCCTCCAGAAAGAGCTGGGATGGGAAGGGAACGAGGAGAGAGGAGAAAATCTGGATATGAATTGTGAATCTCTGGTGGGGTGGACGAGGCTCCAGCCTCCATAAATCCTTTGGACACCAAATCCCAATTCCAAGAGGAAATTTGGTTTTCAGAGGAAAACTCCTTTACTTCTCCAGAGCAGCAGCTGAGCTTGCAGAGCAGAAAATCAGCTGGAATTTTATTCCAGAGGAGACTCCGGCATTGTCAACCCCTGACATCCAAAAAGAGTTGGAAAATCGGGGATTTATGGCTCAGCTTGAGAACTTTGGGAAGGGAATTGCATCATCCCAGCTTTCCTTTCGCTTTTCCTATTCATGTGAACTCCAAACCCTTCCCATTTCCCTGCTCCTGTTTTCATCAAATTAGGGAAAATTTGATTTATGAGATAATTTCTCCATAAAATTATCACGGAAAATCCAATCCCTTTGTCCCTTTCTTTTTCCCAGCCTGGGATGTGGGAATGCCTCAGTTCCCAATCCCAGCAGAGGGAGCTGGGATCCCTCAGGCTCCAGCAGATCCCGTTCCCTGCACTTCCCAGATTTAGGATCCCATTTTCCCTCTGGCAAATCCCAGCAGGAAAACACGACGGGAACACTGTGTTCACCTCCCTGGTGGATTTTTGCCATTTCATTTTTATTCATTCCCTGTGGGACATCATCCCAAATGAGATTTAATTTATTCCCAGCTGCTGGTGTTTATTTAATTCCCACCTTTTTCCACCTGTGGAATAACTCCATCCCAGCAGATGTTCCCTGAAATTTGAGGATGGAGCTGGAGCAGGGAAAAGCTGCTCAGAGAGAGGGGAGGAAAGGAAAGGAAAGGAAAGGAAAGGAAAGGAAAGGAAAGGAAAGGAAAGGAAAGGAAAGGAAAGGAAAGGAAAGGAAAGGAAAGGAAAGGAAAGGAAAGGAAAGGAAAGGAAAGGAAAGGAAAGGAAAGGAAAGGAAAGGAAAGGAAAGGAAAGGAAAGGAAAGGAAAGGAAAGGAAAGGAAAGGAAAGGAAAGGAAAGGAAAGGAAAGGAAAGGAAAGGAAAGGAAAGGAAAGGAAAGGAAAGGAAAGGAAAGGAAAGGAAAGGAAAGGAAAGGAAAGGAAAGGAAAGGAAAGGAAAAGGAAAGATTGACCCATGGGTACAAAATTTGGGATGAAGAGAAGCCGGAGAGCCCTGGCCCCACAAGCCCATCCCAAGGCTGCTCATCCCTGGGGTTGTGCAGCTTTCCCAGCTCCTCACTGCTGTTCCTGAGTTTTTTATCATCCCAGCCTCGCTCTCTCCAGTCGAGAACAATCACAATAATCTGACAAATTGGCTCTGTTTTCCCGGGAATTAAACATTTCCCTGCGGACAAATGGGCCCTGCCTGTTCCTGGGGAACATCCGAGCGCTCCCACGGCACTGGGAGTTAAATGGAGCTGGAAAATCATCTCGTATCCGCCTCCTCTGCTTTTCATTCCATTTTCCCTCCAGACCAATTATCCCCAGGAATTCAATCACAGGGATTGATGCCGCCACTCCCTGCAGAAAAAGTGGGAAAACAACGGGAACCAGAGGAGGGCAAGCAGGGAAATGGTTTGGGAAGGAAGGGAAAGGAGCTGGGAAAGGGAATTCTCCCTGTGGGGCACTGGGATCCTCCTCTGGCTTCTCCCAACATTTTGCTCCTAAAAATAATCAGAATCCTGCTGATTTTTAAAGTCCTTTCCAGCCCAAACCATTTGGATTTTATGGAAAAACAGAGCCATTTCACTGGAATTTCCCAACACCTCCCGTCCAAACTTTCAAACAGGCTG